>NC_143384.1:56194382-56472794 GCF_980474605.1 Leiobunum rupestre | reverse complement strand
TGAAGGTGGGGCAACTAGGTGCCGGGTTCCATCCCAGCTTGTTGCGCTGGGGGAAAACGCCGAAGAACTCCTTGTGCAATGAGTTTGCAAGTTATATGCTCACGGGTTAAAAAGGTTTTTCTCCGAGATTTTGGTTTTCCCTCTCCACGGAATCTTGCTGAGGCTAACGGTAATAGTAAGTGTAGAGATCTCTTGGCTTCAAATCACCGTCCTGCGCATTATGACCCAGTCACCTGAATTAATAGCATTTAAGTCTGCTGGATGATTGGGCTTAAGGTAGCTGATTTTTATTAGTAATTTTAAAATTTATTGCTAGTTCTATATTCCTGGGTGTTTATGAAGCTAACGGCTAGAAGGCTACCTGTTAGGACGTAATGTAGGACTGCTGTTTTTAGTTTTGAAAGCATTGTTTAGGCCTTTCTTTAAAGTAGCAGTGGCTGCTGCGTCACGGGTGACTTATCAATGAAGGTTTTCCGTGAAAATTCCTGGAAATACGAGTAAATTCGACGGGGCACCCTGTTTTTCCGAATAAACAACTTCTACGTATTTCGTGACGAATGAGATAAAATCAGGTTCAACAAGCGTAGCTTATTTTACATAAAGGCCTATTGACCCAAAAATCTTGTAAAAGTAAGATTGCGTAATAGTAAATTGACTTTGGTATTTCAGCTCTCTCTAAACTTGGAAATGATATAAGCACCAGAGTGCTCTATGGCTCCTGGCTACTTTTGGTTTTGGTGGTTAGTATTTTCATATCGTGTTTCTTCAAATCGGATGTCTTCTCTAAGGGATACGAGCACATCGATACATTGGATAATTGGAGAGATCTTACGAAATCACGTTTGATGATAATTGAAAAGACCTCATATCGGAAACAATTGGAAAATTGGGTAATTTATTACTCATTTTCAAATGAAACAGTAAATTTAAACCAGAGAGTAGAACGTGCGACGAAAATTCAGCCGCTTGCTCTTTACGCGCCAACACACATTAGGCGCATCGCGAATTTTGGAAAAATTACGCCGTACACGCTCCATTTTTAGCAACATCTACCTGATTTTTTTTTAAATGACTCTAGTCGGTGAATGGATCACGGATCATGAAGGCATGAGGTGGTGAGGGGCTTATCGATAGTTACACATATAGTTCTTGTTTTCGTCAAAGTCCATGCTGTTTATTTTTGAAAATTTAGTTTTAGGCTTTTACGTTGCTATACATGATTACCCAGTTACAATGATATAAATGTATTTTAAGTGGACAACTGAACAGCTCCGGACAGGTTTAGCCTTTGCAAATCCCCCACGATCGCGAAATTGGGACGTCATCAATAAGAAAATAATATATTTTCCTGTCCCAAAACATCAAGTTAACCTTCAAAATGTAAGAAATGGGTTGAAGTGACTAACTGATGAAGTTTCATCATTTAGCAGCAAGTGTGATTGATGACCAAAGACAATATGGTACTGGTAAAAACTGGTTTATTTAAAACAACATATTTAACTAAGAATACATTATGCACACAACATGGTTAGATTTACTGAGTGAGAGCGAGCTATATATACATGGTTTAAAAAACATGCGTTATCAGATAAAAAGGTTTCGTTAAAAACGCATAGGAAAAACCAGGCGAGAATCATTAAAAAGTCTACAATCGTTTTTTCCAACATTAACAGAGATGAAAAAAAACTGTAGTGAGTCACCACCATTGCATTTGTTCTAAACATTATGTTGGTGGAAATGGTCCAACTATTAAAAATCCAGATCCAGTACCTGATTGTTTTAGTGGAATATCTTAAAAGAGAAAACTGTAAAATTAAAAAAATTAAATAATATACACGTTTAATGTTGGTATTTGCTATTTAAAGTTGTGAAATTGTCAGAACAATGAAGCTAAGAAGTTCAAAGTAGACTGGAAAATGAAGACAGCAGCTCCTGTAAATAATCACCCCAAGAGTCAACTGGCCATTTTGCTTCAAAATATAATTCAAGGCATCCAGTTTCACCACCTCTTGTTGAAGTTCCTTTATCGTCACTTTCAACAAGAACAATCTGGAAATAAGCTAGAAGAGTTAATTCAAGAATATTTACTTCATCAAATACAAAAGGTGTGCTACGTGTTATGGTTTGTCGATTTAAATTGCAACTGTAAAGTTGTTGAGAATAATTTCACGGTTTGGTTGAAGAAGTTTGTCAGGATGCAACTTTTATCTTCGATGACTGTTAGAGTGCGTCCTTAAACAACGACTCTAAGGCGTTATTAAATTTACTAGCATCTTCATGTCTAAGGACGTCAATTTTCCAAAACCAATATCAACAGTCCATGATTTATTGAATATTATGGCTAAAATTGACAACTGGAAACTTTGCCGTGGAGTTCAGGATGAAACATATTTGGCATATAAAGATATTTTTTCAAATCATCCTATTATTGTCAAACATGTGACTTTTTTCGATTCAAAAAATGCCAGCTTCTATTCAAAAGCAATTTAAGCTTTACCAAGCGTGTAGGTCCTTATTCAAGAAATATAACTGCAAAATCCGGATTTAATGAAAATACTATTAAATACAGGGGATTAAAAAGAGTACAATTAATATTTTATCTTATTATTGATTTGATGTAAACAGAGCAGAAAAAATAAGAAACAGTTTTGCAGTTAATATAATTTGATTTTGTGGCAAAAAAATAATTCCTTAAATATCATGAAGACAGTACAGAGAAAACCCAAATGTCATTATGTAAAGAAACCCTAACTGGAAATAAAATAACTGCTAAGAGTTTTTAATTAGCACTAAGTAAAAATTATTTTACAGATTTTAAATTTTGGTTTATTTAACCACGGCAGATAATACACTTCTAAATTGAACCAGGTTCCTTTAGAACATTATTTCTGGAAGCAGAGAGCTGCTTCCGGGAGTGGAGAAAATTCTACCATTGATCAATACCATCATAATGAAAAGCGAATTAAGCTAAAAATGGAAAATGTATAAGTAATATAAAAATAAAGGCTTAGAGCAACTAAAATGAGACGGCAATTAAGACTGAATAAAATTTTTAATAAAATAAAAGAAATTTTAATAAAAATCATAAATATTTTTTTATTTATTAAGATTTTTTAGTACGTTGAGAATTTGAGTTTTATTTAAAGGCAGTTTTTTTAAGCTTGTATTTCTCCTTTTATTTTATGCTTGAAACCCTTTCAATAGCAATTGAGAAATGTATTTACAGAAATATTTAACGCATCCTTAGAATTTTCTTTGTTTGTCGAAAGTTTATTCCGCATTTGCATTATTTCAGCGTTATTGTTTAAATTTTGTAGAATTAGCTCATTTTATAAAATGGGTATAATTTTTTGTCAATATAAAAAAAAACCAAAGCTTCTTTTTTAGAAATAGTAAACCACCTCGGTCTTGTTTTTCAGACCACCTATGGTATTCTTCTGTTGACTCTCTCCCTTTAAGCACAAAGTTTTCTTCAACTGGTTCACTGCTTTACAAAAAGGCCAACTGGCTCACAACGTTACCAGCTACATGATGTAGTACATCTTGTTTTTGTCCAAGATCTTCTTCAATTAAATTGATTAGAATTTTGTTCTTAATTCCGAATTCTTTTGATAGTTCGTTTAATGCTCTAACGATTAAAAGCTGCACAAGAATATATTTACTTTGTTTCGTTAATGACAAAAATGTGTTCAGTATGTTAAAGGAAATCATAATGTCATCCGTAAATTTCATGTCACTAATTGAAGAGGTTTTCGTGTTTAAAAACCTTTGACTATCGAATTGATTTCCATAAAAACACTGTCCAAAATAATAATAAACAACCAAGGAAAGCGACGAAATCGTGACTTATCTTAGTTCTTCTAAACAAGCCTATAAAAATAATACAATTAGTATCTATTTCATGAGGATAAGTAATTTATTGTTTAAAATTGAACATACATGGTACTTTGACATTTTGGGACCGTTCTGTAAAGTAACAGTTCTTAATTTTGACGCTTCTTTGAGGATTTTGGGCATTTTCATTATCACATTTTATTGGTCAAAAACCATTTGTTAAAAAAATAAACAAATGAGTTAATTCATATAAATATACTTAAATTAAAAACATATATGATATTAAATTTAGTTACCTTTTCTTTCTTCACTTCCTTCAATTTTCTTAATATAATCGTGATATTTGTCAATTTTCTTTTATTATCCTTTTTCTGTACCGGTACTAGAGTTTCTTACCATTTGAAGGTTTGCTATGATGTTTTGGGACATAAACAATGAAGATTTTCTTATTGATGACGTCCCAATTTTGTGATCGTGAATGATTTTTAGACGAGAGATAAACACAACTTTTTAGCATCCTCATAAAATTTTATGTTGACAACTTGCAATGGCTTATCCTGTCCAGTGCTGTTCAGTTGTTCACTTATAATTTATTTAAATCATTGTAACTGGGAAATCATGTTTAGCAACGTATAAGCCAAAGACTAAATTTTTTGAAAAAAAAAAAGCACGGACCTCAATGGAAACTTGGTTTATTTGTGTAATTATCAATTAGCCCCTCACCACTTCATGTCTTCATAACCCTGATCCGTTCACTGAGTAGTCTTTAAAAAAATCATATATATGGCGCATCTTGTGTGTTCTACTCCGTTCAAACTATATCTGCTTTATTATTTGATCATTAAATCATTTAATTCAGATAACAAGGGTAACGAAATGAAGATATTCTAAAATACATGCAATATCCTCCTAACCATGTCATTCAAAACATGTCTGAAATATTTATTAATTATCAAATTGTCAGTTAATGTTAATTCCTTTTTGTTTAAAAAGTGTTAATTATCTTAAAAAAAGGAAAAGAAAACAAACATAAATACATTCATTAAAACCAGAGCCTTTAAGCGTTTGCAGTAAACACTTCTTACGAAATTAGCAATGCCGATGCAATGCTGTAAGTTAATATTATACTTCCTTATTTTTATAATTATCTTCAGAACCATTCTTCAGTGTAAAACCCTTTTTATTAAAGTGTGTTAGAAAACATTTAACACTTTCTCACTTTAAATTTTTCTTAATAAAATATTTTGATATTTTAATCAAAAGTGTAAAATTTTTATTGGATTTTATAAAAGAACCAAATTTTCTACGCAATAATGAATAAATTTGGGATCCATATATGAAGATTACCGGTTTGGGCTATTATTTTAGTGTTGTAAATACAGGGTGTTTCCGTTAAGTATGTTGTTAACTCTAAGGTATGATCTTTGTGTCCTAATGAATAGAAAATTTCTAATGAATATGAGGTTTTAAGTGCTTCGTTTCAGAGATATGCGTTTCCAAGAAACTTCCCCAAAAACCGGTACACAACCCAAAAACGGACGAACACGCCCCATAGTTTACGACATACTTATTGGAAACAATCGGTATATGTAAAATAAAATAACAATAGAAATGAAAATGAAAATATTAAAAATAATTGTTTCAACATTAGGCAAATTATTATAAATGTTTAAATTCCGTTCCATAGTAAATTACCAAATTAAAATATTTATGAAAAAAGACTGCTACTTCATGGATTATGGTGGGAGCTTTCGGATCGTGGTCCTTCGTCAGCCAAATCCTATATCGTTCCTAGAACGATATAGGATTAATTATTTATCTACCGATTTCAATATGTTAATAAACGCATTATTGAAACCTTTAGTTTAACACTTCTAAATATATTTTTTGAAATTAAATACGTTTCAAAATGATTTAGTCTTAAAATATGTACACCGCCAATACTTGATTTTGATCTTGGGTATTTCAATAACCCCAGATATCACTACATGCTGAGAGTATCGCAGCAGTTTGTAATTTTACAATTACCAATTAGGGACCTTTATTCGTGCATGACTTTATTAAAAGATACATTCCCAGCAAACACATATAGCTCCATTGGATATCCATGGCACGTTACCTTTGGACATTATGATGTATGTGAGATATCCAAATATCCAGGTTTTACGTCACATGGATATTCCATAGATATCCAGATGTCATGGTTTTGGAGATGCAGGGAATTTCCCCTGGATATTGAATATCCAGGGGATGTTGTAGGGATATCTCATGGATTCAAAAAATAACATATTTAGGATATGACCAGGATATAATATATCCTAGGGATATCCAATATATATTCTAAAGATATCTTATAGATATTTATAATGTCCATATTATGTACGTTAGAGGTCTTGGGGATTTTTAAATTTTCCTTAAATATCCATATAAATATATTTTTATTTTATAAAGGATAAAAATTTATTAATGACTATAATTTATAAATAAATAAATAAATTTAAATAAAATGACGATTCTTGCATTAAAACCAATTATTAGCTATATATAGCTAAATAATTGGTGTAAATGCAAGAATCATCACATTAACATAACTAATAAAATTAATAAGATTTAGAATTAAGTGAAATTAACCATTTTTAATATTATGATTGGAGCTAGGCATGATGACGAAAGATATCAAAAGATTTATTAAATACACCACTTATAAGATTTAAAATTTCCTTTGATCAAGGTTTTGTTTAAAAAGTTCTTTGCTTCCAAAATCATTGTGAAAGTTATTTAAATATTATAATTATTTAGGTTTTTCTTTTTTACTTCCTGCTAGGCAATGGTGTGACCAGTCTTTAATTATTAGTTCAATTTCAGCAATCGTAGAATTGGCAGCGCATTTTGATCGTTTAACGGCCGCTAGAAATAAATTATTGCTCGTGAATAATAGATGTAGAATGAGAAGAAATCTAGACCAATATACTAAGGATAATTTTCATTGTGATTAGATCTTGAAGTTTTTTTGCCTTTTCTTCCTTCCAAACTGTAATGTGAACCAACGGATGTACTCAATCAGAGTGAATTGAAAAATTTTGCTCGTGTAAATCCATTTTATCACTAGCAGCGAGCCCCAAAATGAAAAAGCCAGCTACACTAAATAAAATTTTAAGTCTAGTTGGGGTTATTTTTTCACAATTAAGAGTAATAGAAAAATTGGCATACATTTTACTTGTTTAAACCATTTTTCCTCCAGCAGCAACGTCAAACTCAAATTTAATGCAAAGTGCAAGTCAAGCTGGTTAAAATTTAAGACAAATTACCTAGGCTTAGGTGAACGGTTGGAAAACTGTAAGATTTCAAAGTCATATTGACTTTTGTATTACTGACTTGAACATGAAAAAATTGCTTACCTCTTATTAATAGTTCATTTAAGTTTTTATCGTATTACTGCCGACAGAATTATTAGTGTTCTACGTGTTGAAAATGGGCCTTGGCGTCTAGTAAAAGCGTTACCATGCTGGCGTTACCAAATACCAAACAAAACAATTTAGTACGCATGGATGATAAATAGAGGCACGGCCAACTTCGATCACGCGCTGCCGCTATAGCACGTGCTATTGAAGTTGGCCGTGATAAAATAAAAATATTAATTTTCGAAATTATTAAAATTACTAAAATTATTTAAAGAATAATATTTATTTTAGTATAAATATAAAATAAATTTCTAATATTATTATAAATTGGATAAAATGTAAAAGGGAGAATATTCTTAAGAATTGAGCGCCAAGTTTGAAACTTTTTATACTTTTTTACTTTAATTTTGAAAATAATCATATTTGATTAATTGGAATTTTGATAATAATTCTTCTAAATATTTACAAAATTTTTTTACTTCGTTTTTTATAGATTTAAGACTAATATTAATAAATTGCTGTATATTTAATTAATCTATGCAGATAATATCGGTAGTCCTGCGTATGTAAAATATGTATTTCTCGTTATTACATATTTTGAGAAGTTTTATAGTAGTTTCAATTAATTAGGAAGCTCCGACGCGAATGTTAATAATAAGGAAACGGAAATTGAAATTAATATCCCTGGGATATTAAAGAGACTTACCCATTTTTTTTATTTTGGACATAAGCAGTCTCCGATATTCGGACGTCCCAGGGATATGCATTAGATTTTGAAACTTGGATGTATGAACTGTAAGATATTTGGATCAAACATGGATATCCATACAATATCATCTTTTGGGATTTTTGGATATGACCTACCAGGGAGATTCGGATCATATATGGATATCCCCGGGACTTTTGTGTTTGCTGGGTTCCGTTGTGATCCTTAACTTATAATCAATTTTACCGAAATTTGTCAGATAAAAATGGAGACGAACTCAGATATTAGCAAGAGAATAGATCTAGTCGGAGTAATGGACTTTATGGATCCGGATACGTATGACGACGTATTCCGAGGAAAAAAAGGACTCGTGACAAATTTCCATACTTTGAAATTGGCATTAAATTTCATCATTAATTGCAAAGAAATGGCAAATACGATTTACGTTGGAAAAGAACCTATCAAAACGTTTAAATCGGTCTTTCCCATCGCAAAGTTCATAAACGACATTACACCTATGATGGAAATCATTAACTTATCGTATGTATTAATTATTAATTATATACTAATTTACTAGTTACTAATGCGGTGGCGGAGTTGTTAGCACTTTGGCCTCGCAGAAAAATGAGCCGGGTTCGATCCCAAATGGTGTCACTGGGTGAAATTTCGGAACCACTCCTTCTGCGTAGAGTTTGCAAGTTCTCTCCCCACTGGTTTAAGGGGTTTTCCCCCGAGATCTTCGGTTTCCCCTTCCATAAAAACTTGTTGAGGTTAACGGTAATAGTTAGTGTAGGGAGCTGATTATTAGTTATAAATTAACCTTAAATATGTAATTGCACCAATGCCCGCAATAATGTCTTCCAATAAAGGGAATGAAATCAGATTTTAACGGAGCAAGAGGGTCTAAAGATTTTGGCCTTATTAAATAAGCCCAATTTTCAGCCCAAAATTAAACAATACCAACTAATTTGCTAAAAAACTAACTAGTTTTTAATATTTATATTGTCCAACTTCTATTCAGAAATTTCGACTTTGAAACTTTTTTAATTTTTTTTATTAAAAACCCCTCTAAGTGGCATCAAATACAGGCACTTTAAATTTCGAATTTCAAGGTGAAAAGAACTATTATAGGCTCTATCTGACCCTCGATTTCCCTAGCTAGGGTTGAAGTTCTGGAAAATCCCAAGTTCCTATTGTTTTGAAATGCAAAGGAAAAGTAGCCCAAATCGACTTCAAAAGTAGCTCAAATTAGCAACCCAGCTATCTCTTTAAATTCCTAATTAAATTAATTCAATCGCAACCAAAAGCTGTTACAATGTTTTAAGATTAAAATTTTAGTGGAGTATTCCCATCCAATCGCATTACCTTACACTAATTTTTCAATTCTAAATATTTCGTTAGCATCGAACATTTGACAATTATCTGAGGAATGAACAAATATTTTCCCAATTAGTGATAATTTAAACTAAAACACTTCTGGCAGGTATAATTTATACCATTACCATTTATATACCATTTAATATATATATATATATTCAATGCCCTGACGGAATTTTGAGGAACTAGCTTGCATTTAGGTAAACCTTAAAAGCGTAATTTTTTAATTAATTAGAATTAAATTTAAACTGATATTAACTAAAGATTTGTTTATTAAAAATAATAATATAATATAATATAATATAATATGTTAGTGGGGTGGCGGAGTGGTTAGCACTTTCGCCTCGCGGCAAGAGGAGCCGGGTTCGATCCCAGCTTGTGGCACTGGGTGAAAACTCGAAACAATTCCTTCCGCGTTGAGTTAGCAAATTCTCTCCCCACTGGTTTAAGGGGTTTCCCCACGAGTTCTTTGGTTTCTCCTTCCGTAAAACTTGTCTAGGTTAACGGTAATAGTTAGTGTAGGGAACTGTTGGCTCGATCTCGTGGCATGCAGGGCTTTCCACCACCCTCCTACGCATTGTAACCCGGCCACCTGAATTAAGGGCTTCAAAACTCGCATGATGACTTAGGCCTAAGGTGGTGCCTATGTTAAAAGCGAAATACGTAAAAGATTGTGAGAAACTGTGCAAGAACAAAATTCGGGACTCGGTGATACTGACAGACTGACAGATTCCCTGTCGAGTTATTATCTTCGGCTTTCTATTGCACTAAGCGAACGAGAGTCTCGCGATACATGTTTCGCTTGACTGAAAATAAGAATCTCAGCTTAAGCGGAAGAGTATACATCTTTTCGGCAGAGCTAAGAGGGGCAAAGGCTAGAATCCCTGGGTGGTATTGTTTTTTGTCTATCGGTATTTACTGTTCAAGTGAAATGGGTTGTTTATGAAAACCTTTTCAAGTTGCATACAGCGCGCTCTTATGCCTTTTCGTTTTGCTTACCCTACTCATAACTTCGTAATTTATTTTACGTGTTTTTTTATCGGCTTTAAATGTGTAATACATTATAATTAATGGGGTTACGTTGGTTTTATTTATATTGAGATACACACTGTCGTTTAGCCTTCACAATTCAGCCGGGTATAGTTAACGTTAAGGTGTTTTTGATTTTTCCTATTACGATTTTTATTACCGTGGGTATTTGGATTGACTTTTTCGGGATTTCTAAGTATTTGAATTACCTTTTTGTTTGATTGGGTTATTATTATATATATTTATATTGGTTATTTTTCGGGTTTTATTTCGTTTATCGAAAGTGTGGATAATGTGAGGGAGAATTCATGTCTACGATTTTTTATTTGCATTGATTTTTACCGGCTTCGTTGGGTTAACGTGGTGTGCTTTCACTTATAGTTTTGTTTTCTCTTTAACTTTCCGTATTAATTTGATTGTTTAAGACCTATAATACAATGGGTTGGTTTTGGTCTTAAATATAGTTTATCGCACGTATATTTTACGTTTCGTGAGCGTTATAATAATTTTTCATTTTTCATTTTCTATTTCTCGTTTTTGTTGCTTTGTTATTTTAATAACGTTTTTGGTCTATAGTTGGTTTTCGTTCTTTTGATATTTGATATTTGTTTAAGGCATTAACATTTGTAATATTTATTAGAATTATAATTAAAATTGTTCTACCAGTCGGGATAGGAGTGTCCAGTAGTTACTACGCCCAAGGGCAAACTCTTCCGAGGAGAGGTATATTTTGGCTTGCCAACTTGTTTGATATTTCAAACTGCTGGCCAAACTAGTCGATTAGCAGTGAATTTTAAGGCATTAAATGGACAACCCGATAAAACTTTTGTTTTTATGTACTTCAATATGGTGCGCGCTGCAATTGCCACTGTTTGATTTACTTATTGGCGTGCTAAAATGTTCTAAAATTCAGTCAAGCTATTTAAGCTTATTGTTATTAAATTTTTTATTTGGCGGGTAAAGAAAATATTTCCCAAAATTGATCTAAAACACATGTTATAATAATAATAATATAAACAATAATCAAGGCACCAGCCATCAAGCGTTTTTTAGAGCCATTAATTCAGGTGGCCAGGTTACGATGCGTAGGAGGGTGTTGGCAAGCCCTTCAAGCCACGCAAGCCAACAGCTCCCTACACTAACTATTAACGTTAACCTCAGCAAGCTTTAATGAAAGGGCAAACAGAAGAGCTCGGGAGAAAAACCCTCAAACCAGTGGGGAGTGAACTTGCAGCCTCAAAGCAGGAGGAATTGTTCCCAATTTATACCCAGTGCCACAAGTTGCGATCGAACCCGGCGCCTCTTCCTACGAGGCGAAAATGCTAACAACTTCGCCACCTCACCTTATTACTTCGTTGACTCTGTTCGGCTGACACAAAAGGTTTTAAATCTTCCGTATAGTTTTGTTTACCGCTTCGTCATTTGAATAAGAAATAACAATTTCACCTTTATGTTTATCTCAACAGGATGGCACTTATTCTTGAAACCCAGTTTTTGGAGTATATTTTTAAAGCTATAACAATTGAGTGCGATAACGTGTTTTGGAGAATACCCGAAAAGGAACTTTCTATGATGAAATTAACAGAATACTTCGAAGCATTCCGAATGTTTGGATACGGAATCGGTCTATCATTCATTTTCCTTGTAATCGAGATTACTTATTCAGCTGCAAAGAAAGCTTTTGACGAAATCAGATATGCAAAACAGAACACTGTTGAAATTTACGCATTTAAAAAATATTGAATATAAAAATTAAATCATTCCCTTAATTTACGATTTTTCACATTCAGATTCTACTGCAATGAATGCACATCCTGTTTAAATCGAATTCTCTTTGAATGGAAAAGTTTTTGTCAAATAAAAATAAAGTTGAGTTTCATATATTGTAATTGTATTAAATATTTTGCATCCACGCTGGTTTAAATTCAGTTTGAGAAATAACAAGAAATTTTATAACAATAGATAACAGTTTCCTATAATAGCTGCCACTTCTTCAGAACGAAAGTACGTTTTAAACAATGATTTAAGTAAGCAATGAATAATAAAACATTCTCGAAGTAAAAACACTTTGCTGTGGCTCGACATCATCCATGGAAATCGAGCTCCCAAAAACTGGTGTTAATAACGTAGTAAATTTCAAAATAAAATGTGTTCTCCAATAATTTCCTAATATTAGCAATTAACCTTCTTCAAAAACATATTGGTCCTTTATATTTAAGACAAACAACACCCACACAGACATGAATGGCAATCATGCTTGTTATGTTTGTCACGTTGATTTGAATAGAAACGCATTACGCACCCCGCAACCGAATATCGATGTACATGTACCATGAGGATTTTCACCAAAAAATTTCCACAGATGGTTTTAACAACATAACTCGTGATATAATTCAGAAAAGCAGTGCCATATTGGCGCAATTGCTTAAGCGTAGTTAAAATAATGCAAATATTGTAAATACTCAATTGCGCAGTTTCAAAAAATGGCAGGTACCAAAATGGGAAGCTCCTTCAAGGCGTAGTTGTATTAAAGATCAATTTTTTTTCAAGCTCACAACCCCATCACGAAAATAGTTTCCAAATTGATTATCAAAGAAAATTTTCTAAATATATTCCCTAAAACTGCAAATTTTATGAAAAGGCCGTTTCCCTAAGATAATTAACCAAATAACTCCTGATCCAATTCAAAGCCTTACCCCTTAGACCCAGAAGTTTGAGTTTACGGATAAGTCTGTGGTAGGGGACGCTGTCAAGAGCTTTCTCCAGGTCTAAAAAATGCCAAGGCAGTATTTGAAAAATCAATTGCAGTAAAAATGAAATTATAGATTCTAACTATGGTAACGTCAGTATTGCGTCCTGCCCTAAACTCAAATTGGTGGTCCCAAAGCAGTTGGTTTATCACAAAACGCGTTTATCCTTAGTAAGAAGCATTGGTCAAAAACCTTGGCAAAGAAAGATAATTATTGGCCGCGTTTGGATCTCTCTTTTTTAAATCTGAAAGCAGTACTTTTAAATCTGTCGGAATTAATACCAAAGGTAAAAGATAGATTTATGATGACAACCAAGGATTCGAGGATGTAGGAGCAAATAGTACAGGTTGAGGAACTCTTTTGCAAGTGTAAAGGGCAGTCCGCGAGATTTTTTCTGAACTTTAGAGGTGAAGTGGACATTCATGTCGTTAGGACTAAGTTAATTTGGAATCGGCTTTTCAAATTTGTTTCCCTCAGACCATGTTAATCACACGGCAGTTCTCCTTAATCGAGTTGGCAAATTTAAATTTATTTCTCATATAACTAGATCTAACAATTTCTTAGAAGGTTATTGGAATGATTCCGAAGAGTTATATATTTAATACTCTCTAGTAATCTTTTATACGCTTTACGTTTTGTTTGATGATTTCTAAGATTCGCTTTTGACAGATAAGCTTTTGTTGTAGGCCTGCTCGAAGATATCGCTAACATTATTAAAATAGTCATTTTAAACAATGGCTACCAGTTAATTTTAGATAAATTTAGTAAACTCTTCAAATGAAACTCAGAAGTTTTAATAGGGGCCTGCAAGTTTAAGATGAAGTAAACTAAACAACGATAATGTTCGATTTGGAACCATATAAATCCATAAAAGAATATTGTTTTCTTTTTTCTACTGTCTGCTTATAGCAGAGCTCTCGGCGGCGCTTAAGATGGCTTGTGTGATTTTTGAGTGAAGCAAAGTACACGACACGTAAATACGCTATTCGGATAAATAACAGATAAATTCATTTTAGGTTTGCTGTTTCGTCTTTGAATTGCAGTTCTTATACTACCATGCTCCATGGACAGATTTCTTCTTCTTTTAAATAGGCGCTTGCAACCTGTTTTCCAACTTTCAATTGAATCCTGGCACCGTAACTGTTCTCTTTCTGTTGTTCTACATTTTTGTACTCAATTTGTAAGGCATTGGCCATATGCAATCCATCCAACCTTCCAAAATCGCCGCAATTATCTTTACGGCAAATACTTGATGACGTACGCATAGCGTACGGTCAGTATGAACCGGTTAGGCAAAAGCCATCAGAAGATCACCAGACAGGAGTAAAGCACGTCTTAATATTTTTAAATGGAACTGTAAATATTGCATTTAAATTTTAGATAACGGGAAATATACTCCAAATTTGTATTAAATAGTATCTCTTAACTAGATAAAAAGAGTCATTATTTCCCTTAACAAATCTATGGCAAATCCTATATCTTCTTACTCGCGCATGAGTTACATAAAAATCTACCAGGGTGTGTCACCTTTTGCCATTAATTTCTATCTGCGATGCAGGACAGAACAGTGCCGCACGGACTGTCCCTGTCTTAACACCTTTAATTGAGCTTATTTCTGATCTTACGTGTTAAAAGATCATACTAAAAGAATAATAGTCAAAACTTAATAAGTTACTGGATTCACCTAATTTTTAAACTTATCTTCAATAAAATAATTAAGACTTAAATAATATTGAAGTTAAATGATGTCCTATCACCAAATTACACAATTGTACAATTAGGTATTTTTTTAATAAATTGATGACATTTTCAGAAGACATTTTGTGAGCTTAAGTTAAGGTTTGTTTAAATATATAAATTTGGTTTTAATCCATTTTCGGGCCAATAATTTCAAGTAACTAAATGAGTATTTTTGTGTCACTTATGGTTTGCTTGTTTTTCAATTTAGCTTTACTACAATATTTAAAATTTACCGACCGCGAATTGCTTCATCAATCTTCCTGATATATACTGACAGGAAAGCTAATTAATATTTTACACGATATAGGAACCAAAAATGCCAGGATCAATAAAAACATATACTTTTAGGAAAACATTATTATTTAACTATTGCTCTAGTTAAACAGAAGTATGAAAATTGCTGTTTGGGCTTTTCTGCTGATAGCAAATATTTTTTAAATAAATTAATTATTAAAATAAACTGCAGCCTTGCAAGTCGTCATTTTGCATGAACTAGACGAGCGCTACAGTAAAACGATAACAATAAAAATAATAATTTAATATAATCACATAATCAGCTAGGCGAATATCCAAGGCACAAGCGTAGGCCCACATCGATTAGCGACTTTTATGCTTTAGCCGTTAATAATTAGTTTCGATAATGTACGAATTATTTTAGACCGGAGCTCATAATTGCAATGTTGAAAGACTATATAACGTTTTACCTCGATGTGGTGAAGAAAGACAATTTGATCGAATTAAATTCAAGTTTAAATTGATTTGGATTATGAGATTTAGGAGTGACGGACTTTTCAATAGCATTTTGGTAATTATTATTTTAAAGCAAACCCATCAAATGTTTAATACTGATGATTGCCACTCACAAGCCTTGTCGCGATATTGGAGACTAAATAATGGTTGAAATAAATAATATCCAACTTAAAGCTAATAATTTATGCCCTTAGCAAAATACCAACCGTATGTAATATCTGTTACATATTTAGAAATGTGGAAAATGGTTTTCCACATTTCTAAATATGTTATATTCCCTTTAGTTTTCTTGTTATATTACTGTGTACACTGGTTTGGGAGAGTTTCGCTTAGTATTTCACATTTAAATACAAAATAAAAATAAAACAACTGAAATGGCGATTTGTATCCATTTTTCGTAGTGGCATTAAGTAATAGTTTCCATGACCTTTGATCTTTATTTATAATGATCGTTTAAGTTATTTATAAGATTGGTGTGACAAGTAGAATAAGATTTTGCTTGGTAGTTATTAAGTTACAAGCTTTAAAAAAATGTCGACCATTTTCAAAGATGGTGGAGGTCCCTCCAGAACTGGCTCCAAAGCACGAACTTTTTTGTATATTTTTTTGTATATTCTTATGAAGCTTTTGACATCCCAAAACATAAACTAACTGTACATTGCGGTATTGAAGGAAACATAATTAGCCAGTAAGCAAATTTGTATTGTATGTTTTTCTCAAAAACCTTTGTAAATTGGTCGTTTTCCACTTAATATTTTATACTTAACTATATTTTTACGAATTTAAATAAAAAATGACAATTTATTAGTAGAAATTTGTGAAACTGTACATGATTTTTAACGTTTAAACGTTTTGTCTTTTAAGGAAAGAGGCAAGGGTTGTCAATTGCGGTGACACGATGAACATTGTCAGTATTTGACAAATAATTCATCAATTTTTTAACCAATAAATACCTCATCGAGTCAAATTATTTAAATAAGAGTAAATATAACAATTAATAAAAAAATTAAAAAATAATAATAATGCTAGTTTACCATTTAGGTAAGCAGTCCAATTCAGTTTATAACAAAATAACTGCATTGTAAAATAGGATTATTAATTTACTTCGAGAATGTTTCAGTAAAATAACGCCCTCTCTATTTACCTTCGACTTTCGTGGGAAATAACCACTTTAAATTAAATGATCAGTATAATAAAATATGTATTTGAAAAATTTTGAAAAAATATCGGAAATATATTTTTTACAGGATATTTATTTAAAAAACTTGAAATATTCAACGAAATAAATTTTATTATTATAAATCCTTAATTTTATAGATATATATAAGTCACGGACGTATCCAACGGTGCATACGCGCTATATATCGGGGCAGAAGTAAAAAACAAAACAGTAAAAAAGTTATTTTAATTTTTATATAACGATATACAACATTTCGGTCCGTTGAAACCTTTCCCTTTTGTTGCTATAAAAAATGTATGTTAAATTTCGGTCGGTTGGTCCTTTTTTTTTTCGGGCCGTGAGTTTTCGATCCGTTGGACCCCTTCGATTGGTTGGTCTTCGGTCCATCGGACCTACCCCGGTTAGTCAGAGTACAAACAACTCTTTTTTTCCTTGGGGATAAAGTTGATATAAAACCTTACGAAGGTACTTTTGGAACTCTTTAAAAAGTTGAGTGTAGGCACTGGTGTTTTGTACTCCGACTAAGCAGCGGGTGGTCGTCCGCCACATCCTCAGCTCGAAGGTGACCGTTCATTACTAACTCTTTTTAGGGTGATCTGTCCACATAGGCTAATATAAAAAACGCTGAAACCAGACATTTCAACTTTGTGGGCAACCTGCTAGAGTTAACATATTAAAATTGGAAAAATATATTGAGGGCTTAAAGTAATTGTAAACGCCTAGGAATAAGTTATAATACTAGAACCGTTATTTCAAGCGCAGTCCGATAGGTCGGATAGGGGAGGCTCACCTCACACAAATTTGGATAGTTGGCAGACTAAGATCTAGTTTGTGATTTGGAAAAATTCCGGGTAGAGTTGGTAAATTAGCTACTCCCCCCCCCCCTTCTGTAAGTCACTGTTTATATACGAAGACAATAAAACTTTATTCTAACAAAAAAAATTGTTTCTTAAAGGGTCATGTGACGTGTCATGCGGAATGACAAAAATATTTTTTCCATTATAAAACGATTCTAAAAACCATGATTAATAAATATAGAGAGAAAAATGTTTGCAACAATCGAGTCCTCCAGATTCAGATGAACCTGTTACCTACAGCGGTAACATTCAATCTGGACCGGTTTCGTCGTTCAATATCTGAACGGATGATACATTTTCATTCAATGTAGCACGGATTAAAAATTCGGTTTACACCAAACACAATATTACTACCTCCGTGAAAACGTAGTTATAAGTTCAGATAAAGGATTAAATTAGTAGCTTCGCTAAAAGATGTTCCACGAGCGAAAATAACAAAAATACCCTGTAACTAAGCCACCTAGGGGCGCCTGATTTTAAACCGAAAGTTAATATTCTTTAAAGTTCTATCCGGGGCCAAACAAACTGGCGTGCTTGTGAAATACCCATGCGGAATATAAATTACATCGATATAATTATAAATTTATTAATATGAATTCGCGATTTTATATCAAAGATATGAGTCGTTCGTTACATCTGAACCAAGCGTTTCCAATTAATTTATCCAACGCTGATAACGCTTGCTTCAGGTGAGTGCTATCTTCAACAATTCCAAATTTTACTTAGGCTTAATTGCATCTTGGATTAATAAAAGTCTCTACTATTATTAATCCAAGATTGCATTGTTCTCTCTTTAGTATTGCTTTGATGGTTCTTTTGGGTTATTTAATTTTTAATTTAATTGGATGACGATCAGAGAAAGAAAGAAGATGCTTCAGATGAAAACCGTGGTAGTGATTTAGACCATTATTATGAAATTCAACGAACTCCAGCGTTCCACAATGTCTGGAAGCCTGCAGTATCATTACGAATTATTTGTGAATCTTTAAACTACTATGAGACAATGGTGTCGCTGTTATTTACATTAAGGGGATAATTTGCTCAAACATTTTCTTGAGCCAGGCGTTATTTTGAAAGAATTATCTGGGTTTGTCTGATAACTTTGGTCGCTTTGTCAGTGTCCGGTGTCAATGAATTTTCGCAAATACTCGATTGACAAGGTCCGCAGGCCGAAGAACAATTAAAGCCTTGTCTCTCGCAAGCACAACTCATATTTGAGCAGCCCTTGTTACATTAACAGTGCACTTTTTTAGTAAGGAATTTGGAGCGGGTGGTAAACCCATCGTTTTTGGAAGATAGATGCCACTGTCTAAAAATCAGCCCCAATTAGGTGGGTCCAGGTTTTTGTCGTGTAATTTCCATACAACTAGCTGAGAGTAAACTCTTGGGCCTTGGTACTTCGTGGCAGACTCGGTAGGGGGTAGTTTCTCGGGATTCACAAACGGAATTGTTGATGCAACTTTTGAAACAAAAGCGTTGTAACGACAGTTCGTTAAAGTATCGGTTGATTTACCACCAAACAAATTCACCATAATTTTACAAAAAAGTTCGGCGGCTTCTATTTGAGTTAATCCTGAAGATGAAATTTTCGTAGCATAATTAAAAAATTCCCTGTCATCTTTTAGCCTACGAAAACATGACTGTTTGCTTACGCTAAATATCTTCTAGGTACTATCGCATCCGGTAATTTCTTCGGCTAATGAGATTGGGATTTCGGTTATGTCATAGATTATATTTTGGTGGCCTCCGGTGGTCCGATTTATGTCAGTTCAAAAATATATTTTGTAGTTGGATTTATTTGGTCCAATGCAACAACAACACCATGAGGTCAGTGTCTTTTCCGATTTAAATTATTTCTGTAGTCGTCGACGATTCAACGCATTTCAAAACAATGTCGAAATCGGCATCGCCTTTGGAGTGAAATACGTAGCATCCGTTTTCTTCTAAGTGTTTAGCAATGAGATGTATTTTTTTTTGTTTTTTGTTGTTTGAAGGATAAAAATTCTTCTTTTCAGTGAAAGGCATGTTTGGTGTACAATTAACCGACTGCCTAGTAATCGGCGACCCCCGAGTATGCATCCTGTTTTTTATTGTCGGGCCCTACTCGATCATAAACGACTATTGCTTGACCATATAAGCGACATACAAAAGACGCGTATGAGCTGGCGATTTCGTCGTAGGAACTACCTTTTTGCTTAAAACCCTATATAGAAAAGAACCGCCGCCTAAAATTAACCATTTTAATGATTGTTGGTCGTCTTCTTTTCCACTCAACGTGGCATGTTCCTGTATATCCTAAGCCTGTTATGCTCTATCCACTTCTCGTAACATCTGCGTTTTCTCGAATAACGAAGGTGGGAACGAACACAATTCGTACTTCATCAAATCTTTCAAGTCTATTTCGGATGATATTTCCGTATCAATTGTTTCCTTCTCATCTTTTAGTTTTACACTTGAAGCAGAGGCGAGGGTTCGGATTTGGTCGCTTCGTTTCTGAGTAAAAGAAAATATTTCGTTGCCAGTCATGTTTTCTATGATCATGGCCCCGTGCTTTCGAAATTCATCGACGTTCTTTTCCTCTTCTGCCGTCACACCAGTTGCGATTTTACGAAGAGATGGATCTTCGGTGTACGTATAAACCTCTTAACTTTTCTAGCACCCTTTATGTGTCGGAATTGTCTCGATAGTTCTTTGTGTTGTTCACTTGATTCGTACGAAATGTTTATTAGGTTTTGCATTGCTAGATTATATTCGGAACAAATAGTCATGGACCACAGCCAAACGGTTCTTTGGGATTCGGTCATTCCACTGCCATGAGTTAGTCCACCAGTAGCTTTTATCGACGAGTAGGTCAGGTGGAATACGAAGTAACTGTTTTTTTTGGTGCGCCGGACAATGTGATTCACCTTGATAAAGCTGCAATATACTTGTGGGTGCGTTTTCTCTAGTTGTTGTATATTCTGAGGATGAAGATAGGCTGACTTTGTGTAGTTAGTAGGCGCAGCTGATGCAAAAACTGGTAAGCATTGGAAAATTAGTCGTTCTATCCGCTGTTATAAGTTTACTTATTATTCCTAAAGTTTTTGAAACTCTAGCCAAAGATAACACGTTTTTGATAGCTTTCGAAGCGCATCTCAAGTAGAGTTCAACGACTTTTTCACAAGAATCAAAGGCCCCAATGCAGTCTGATCATTCAAATCCATAGCTCCCGATAAGATTTTGTGATACATTTCAGTAACTGCTACTAGTTGAGGTTGCGTTGTGCTTTGATCGTCGCATTTTGTATAAGTTCTTACAACTATAAGCGCAGCGTCGAGAAATATGTAACCCGAACGGATCTTGAATATGCCTTTCCGCTTAACATACGGGTAACTCCGTTTTCGGCATAAATTTCTTAAATAAAATCTCTAATTCCTGAACCTTCGATTATCGAACCAATAGCGTCAAGAAGGTTCTTGATTGTGTGGAAGTATCCCAGTAAGACACACATGTGTTTTAGCTCTCAGTACATTGGATTTGAGATTCTTACCAAAATAGAGGTTGATCAAACGTTACGACACCGGGTATATAGTGTTTCTTCGCTAGATCAGACAAAATCATCAGAATGAAAAAAATGCACGTCATACCACTTGGCTTCAAATCTAGTATCGGCAAAATTTTGACAGCACTCTTTTCGCTTGATATATCCTTTCGCGAGTATATTAGTTGCATCACGCCGGACCACCCCACACAAACACACCCACCACAACAAAAACGGTGATCGTAAAACCCTTCCTAGGGAACCAGTTCCCTTGGAGAGTTAAAAATCGAGTTTAATAAATATTTTGTGTACCCTCTATTTAAAAATTTGTATCTTTTACTGAACAACATAAACACTTTTTTTTTATAAATATTAGATGTTTATTATATTTGCATAATTTTTTAAGGCTTATTTTTCCACCTTCAAATAATATTTACTAAAGCCCACTTTCAAGACAGCAGATCACAGTTGTCCATGACTAAAACATTTAGTTCTGAGATCAATTCCAGCCACCTTAAGTGATTTCACCTGCGATTTTTTATTTGTCACAGCAAATGCCAGACGCACCGGAAATTGTTGCTTTTAAAGTCAATTTTCATAACTGAAGGGATTAAAGAGATTCGTGAAATATAAACGTCTTCACCTTGGCACAACCAGTCAAAATGGGAGCTTCAATGTTATTGGGATTGTGCATTTTAACACTTACTCTAGTGCCATTAAACATTTTTGGCCCGTCGAAGTTGCTGGGAAGCAAAATTGGCGGACCGACTTTTAAAATAAAAATATTTGGTGGCATAGCACTTGAACTTCAGAAATAAACTGAGAAACGAATTGCCGCGTCTATTTCTGTGAGAGTATCGAATATCGATGTATTTGTAGCCAACAGCATTGACCCACGATAGTGTATTTTTAAATGAAGCGAATGAACGAATTAATTTTAAGGAGCTAGAATGGCTCGTTCATAAAGCCATTTGCGATTGCTGTAGTTGGCAACGATATTGGGAAATAATTTTTATTGAATTATAATCGTTTGATCTAATAACTAATAAGAAAGAAAACAAAAAGTAACGTCTAGTTTAGCGCTATATCAGTCAGTAGCGCCATCTATTATAAAATATAGGAAACTAACTTTTTTATCAACAATTTTTCTAATTTCTTGCGCACTGAAAGCCGGAACATGAAAAATTATCCTTTAAGCATAGAGAGAACGGAAATATATATCATACAGAGAACAATGCTTACTTTTCACCACGAGAACAAATGTGGAAATTAAGGGTGCTCTTACATGAAGGATGTGGCCGTCTATAGCAATCCAGACAGACTGACTGACAAACAGACAAACCAACTATCCGAAATATATATTTGATGTCATTTATTTGAATAAAATTATTTTTGTTTAAATATTAATTCAGTTGGCGGGAAACAAAGAAACTGAAACGCCAGTGTGGTCCATTAAGTGTATAAAACAAGGATTTATGTTAAACATTGTCACGGCAGGGGTATGAATTCTAAATTTCGTCATGTGCTCGAAATTACTGAAACGTATTTGCACAATGAAAATGCTTTAATTTTTGTGTCATTCTTTGAGAATAAGTGTTGAATTAAATTACACATTAATTGTGATTGAATTACTTATGTTGAGTAGGATATCTCTAGAAATTACACTGATAATGCTTGTTAAATTTAATTTATACCGCATCTTACTCTAATTTTTAGGAAAAATATTGGTTGGTATTATTGAATTCACTATTTAATTCAACTTTAAATGCATTAACTAAATATGAAGCTCAATTCACCTTTTTTGTTATTGATTGAACACGTTTCTCAAAACGTTGCTACGACCCATTAAGAGAATAAATTGTTTCCATTCAAAGTTGAAAGGTTAAGATAGCGGCGCTTAACGCTTCACTCGTACTTTCTCTGTTACCTAAATGTTATCTACTACATACCTGATATAACCTAATTATCTATAGGCTCCTCATCACGAACCACGTCCTTTCTTATTTATTGGAATAACAAAACATTTTATAAAACGCTTTGTTTAATAATTTCATACATTATTTAAATGGAAATATGAAGTAAATAAAAGAGTGAATACAGGCATTATTATTGTTGAATCACCTACTTTGAAAAAAGCGGGTTTTTTCACTCTCATAATAAGACGTTTAATATGAATATAAGTCATAAACGAAATGTAGATCAATTAATTCATGTAAGCTGTGTATGGCGTTTGGTGTTTGTAATTGAGATTTAAAGGGGAATGGTCAAGCTTTAACCAGTTAGATAGCCCTATAGCGCATTAATAACTAAAATTTAAGGCGAAAACCGCATCAAAAAATATTGAGTGCACATGGTTAATTTTTAATAAAATAAAGAAATTTCGGGAAATCGAAAAGCGCGCTTCCGCCGCGACCCCTGGTGATAAGTTGGTGAGACAGAAAAACAACGTTAAAGCGTGCGCTGCTAAAGACGCAAAAAATTGGTTTTGCACGTGCGGCTCGTTCCAGTTATAAGAGACTTAAGCCTAAATTGAGCGATTTTAAAAGTTAGGATAGTTCGCAAATCGCTCATAGGGGTTAGGGGCGCTGGCGGCAGCCCCTAAGATGGCGGTTAAAATTCAAACCCAAACACTGTTACACTTGGCGTTATTTTTCGTTTCAACATTTTGGGCCAAAAGCTGTTTTTTCAAGACAAAAAAGGTACGTGTTAGTATATTTAACGTCTTGTTAATCTTTTGATACGGAAATAAGGCCATATTTGGAAAAACTTGGCCGTTCCTCTTTAAACTCCAAAGTATAACTAACGAAAAGTTAACATTTCAATATTTCAGCTATTAAAGATTTTGAAAAAACTCTAAGCAAAAAACTTAATTTTATAAAACAATAAGAATGGTAAGATTAAAAGAAAAAATAGTTTAGAATATAACATTCATTACAGAAAAAAAGTTTTTTCAGTGCCCCAAATGAATTAATATTTCATTTAAGACAGTCAATTTCTTTCCATTTTAATTATTAAATACTTTTTCAGTTTACTTTTCTTAACTTCAGAGAAGTGATTATTTTAGAAGCTAACCAATCACGGCCTCAATACCCGGGCCGTCGTATAGGCTTTCCACCAAATCCAAGTAACCGCATTGGTTTCGGGGATCGTCTTGGCACTGCGGGCAGGCTTTTTTCACGCTTTCGCTCACTGCGGCTGTTCGTGGTTTAATACTGCTGCATTCAACTAAAAAATAATTCAAAATTATTTTTAATATAATTTATCATATCTTGGTTTATTCTTGATAAGTTTTATGTTTATTATTAATTCATTCATGTTTCCATATACTTTTACGACAAACGTGCCAATTTGATAAGGAAATTATATTAAATCTATTGTAACACTATTAAATCCAAGTTGTTTCAAAATTAGTATGTTTAAAAAACTTAATGAACCTTAATATTTTTAGTTTCAACACGACGTTATGTCGGACAACGGCGAAAGGAATACCCATAAAGCAATAACTTGGTTTTATTACTATGTGATTTGATTTGTTTTTTTGAAGTGATCTGTCAGCGATGCTGGAAATGACTCGAAAACTAAGTCCAAATAATTTGCAGCCGAAACCGGAAGCCAGTAGCAAAATCTTAAGAATATCCAGGAAATTAAATAAAATACGGCTCAAAGGTCACTAGTTAGCACCTCTTCAGTTCTTATAGCTTATTGTTTGGACGGACGGAAAATATTGTTGTAAAAATATCCCAACAGTGTTAAAACAGACCAAAAACAGATTTAAGTACCGTAGAAAACTACATCTGACATAATAAAATTGTTATTTTCTAAGTCACCGCCTGAAAAGTTAATATTCTTCCTACTTGTGAGCCCCTCGCCCCCGAACCAAAATCCTGGCTAAACCACTGCTAAAGAGTTGATACCGTATATTCTTTACAGCGAAGGGGATCTTCGTAATTTTTTTTTTTAATTATTCTAATATTATATATTAAATATTAACCCGTCAGTTTGTTGCAAAATTATTAATGAAAAAGGGTACAAAAGCTCAATCTGTTTCTGCTGCTTGCTAACTTAACACCAATAGCGGGGATTTTTAAATTTTGCATTTTTTCAAAGAGGCAGTGGAAAAAACTGTTTAAAACTGATCGACGTGGGAAATGAATATTCTTGAAGCGGATGCAGCTATGAACGGCCATAAAAATGGGGCCTAAGACTATTCTTAAGATTCGACGCTCCAATCGATACTTGACTCAACCTTAGATAAATAATAGTAGTTCCTACCTGGATATATCACAATATAGTCCCGCGTGCATTTGCTAAGTGTTTGTTACGGGTTCTGCCTTGTAGAAGGCTACGTGTTACGGGAATTTCGGGAATTCTCCGCTAACTTCACCGAAGCAACGCTGCTGTCGCAAAAGCCATTTACTGGTCAGGTTTTATTATAAGTTATATATCCAGGTAGGAACTACTATTATTAATCCAAGACTCAACAATATCGTATGTCACTGAATCCTAATTAAAAGTAATGAAAACGAAGATCCCTTAAATCCTTTTTTAAGTAAAATTATTCTAGCTTACCTTGTGGAAGGTATTTGGTAGGTGAATTTTCATCCAATAAAACGGAGATAGGCATAATGAGTAAACTGAGTAAAACCAAGCACTTCATTGCTGATCTGAAAAGACTGATTAAGAAATCTGACCTCTCAGAGATTTCATCACGACTTAACATATACTAGATAAAATACATCACAATGATTTGTGAAAATTTAATAAAAATATAATGATTATTTAGATTTTATCAGCTTAAAAGAACGATAAACTCCTACTACAAGGAGCTTTTAAAAATAAAATTGTTGTTATACCCATTCATACCTTTAATAACTAAATCTAACAGTTAAAAAGAGCTCCACAAAAATATACTTTTTCACCCGAATTATATAATAGCAATGACTCTATTATTATTAAATATTTTTTATACAATTAAGCTTATTTATTTGCATTGCATTTATTTCAGCGAAGTACAATTAAAGACAAAACTCTTACAAAACAATATGCTGATAATCTTAGCGATCTTATGAACCGTACCTACTTCACTGGCAAGTTAAAATATAATAACATGTCTAAAACCTTCTTTTTCATTTCCGAATTAGAAACCCAAGATTCCCAATCACATATTAAAATAGAAGAAATTCTCTTAACTAGAATTAAATTTAGTTTTTTATTGTAAAATGCGCAGTATAATCACTCAGTTATTGCCAGCTGCGCCTTTTCTTTTTTAAAACAATGGAAGCTATATCCAGCTATTATAATTTCCATTTCCTCAAGTATTAAGTGAATTCGAATAATCACTGTTGTATGCGCGGTTTGGCGAACAAAAGATAAGATTGGTGTCTGACGACAAGCCTTATGATGACCTTAGTGCCCTATGACGTCGGCTTAGGCTTCCCGTTGTTAGGAATAGTACTACATTTTCAGATATATTGAAACGAATATTAAAACTGGATTGCTGCGGTAATACGTACATTGTTTCAAAGCAGATGCGAAATGCAAAGGACTTCACAGCGGTAAACATTCTGTTAAAGGTTAACATGGAATAGTTAAGTAGCTTACAACAATATAATTTAGTATCATACTTATGTGACTGTGTTTTTAATTAAATTTAATACATACACCTAAGCAAAAGATTAAACGTCCTTATAATGAAAATTCAATGTTTCGTTCCAAAATCTGCTTATTTTATACTGTAAAACCGTCAGTTTTTTAAAATGTTAAGTGTGCATCAAAAAACACTTTATTGACAGCTATGTCTGTAATGACCAAGTACTTTCGGTATAGGATGAAAATCAAGGCATAAGGCGTTATTCAGATTCTTTGCCTGTTGGCCACCACCCTCCTCCGCATTGTAACCCGGCCACCTGTTTAGGGCATTATATGTCGCTAGATGACTTGGGCCTAAGGAGGTGCCTTGGGTATTAGCCTAGCTGATTATTATTATTAGTATTATTATTATTATTTTAAACGTGAGGACCAGTGCCATTGCGCAAATTTATTTAAATGTTTCATATTTTTGTAAAAAAAAGCGATTTTCATTTTATAACATCAATTCTTTGACGTCAATTCACTGAGCTTTTGGTAACTTTTAGCACTTAAACACTCACCTTCGATGTACAGCTATCCACTCATGGCTATACACTCCAAAAATCCGTAGTCAGCTACAATTCTAAGAAACGCCTGTTAATCGTTTATTATCAGATCCTTCAGAAAACGCAACAAAATTAATGACGAATTGTTAAATTCAAAATTATAATATTAATCAGCAAATGTATGAAGGTGATTCATTAATAATCGGAAACCAGATTTTCGTAAATATTATTCCATTAAATCTGCCAAAAAAAGGATTCGTCATGAAAATTAATGTATGAATTGTTTGATAATTTTTGACAATTTTCATATTTTCTCACTTGGCCGCGGCTTTCATAAAAGGACCGAAAAACATGAAAACTAGTCTTAATGTTGCTGCTTACCGTAGAAGCACATTTCCTGGAAACCTAGTTGGTAAATATTTTTTTTATTTTTTTAGGTAAAACAAATAAAAATGACGTTTTCGTTCAACCTTAATGTTAGGTACGCTTTGTTGAGGTTTCCAAAGCTTAACAAAATGAAACACGGACATTTAAGTGCACACCATTTTAACAAGATTTTAGTCATAGACATTAATAGACATTAACTTAATAAACCTACTTTAATGGCCCCCAATGGGATTTTGTCGTAAATGAGCGTTATCTGAACTTACCTTTGTATTAAAAACCTTACCCAATCGTTAACCCACTAGAAAGTAACAACCCAAGAGTAAATTTAATTCAAAGAAAGAATCATGACCATGCTTTATTAATCGACCTTTCCATTTATAATGAAGAATATTTCTATAACCCTGTACATAAGAGCAGTATGATTGCCTAAGAAATTTTTTACCACCAAAATATCGTTACAACTTTTTATCAATCACCCTTTTTATTAGGAATAATAAAACAATCGCCGCTGTACAAAAACTTGATAAGCAAACAATAACCACCAAAGAGACATTGTTACAAAAAGCTGAACCTTTTCAACCAAGAAGTGCATTAACAACGATACTTATCACCTTATCCAGTAAATAATAAATTGTATCAATTATAACCCAAGTGGGATGCCCGAAAAGGGTCACCAAAAGTATCCAACGCCCTGTACTAGACAATTTACACCATTTGTAGAAGTTTCCAAAGATTAAATATTTGAAGACAAATGGCCCTTGTATTTTAAAAATTCAAAACTAAAATCGATAAAAAGCACTAAAATATGCAAATGACCAACTTCTTAGGCTCCGCATTTTAAAAAAACTTACCTAGGTTCGGGGGGTTTGATAAAATATTTAATTGACGTACAAAATTAAAATAGTACACACAAATCCCATAGGGGTTGTGTGTAAAAATTGCGTCGTGGCGACTAGTCGTAGTCATTCGAATATGTTTACGCTGACCGTCTTTTTTATGCTAATACAACCTGTTATTAACAAATATGAACAATAGTACAAAACACAACCACCCAAACGAATTTAAGGCAGGGAGTACAAACAATCAATCACCGAGTGAGGCGGTCGGAGGGAAAATGTTTAATACTGAGGCCGCATTGCCTCGCTGCACCGCGATGGCTAAGGCCTCCACGCTGGATACCGACGAGAGAAAGGCGGGGAGAGCGAGAGTAGAGGCGTGGTGATTACCCAGGCCTCCTCGAGACAAAAGAAGCGACGAAGGTAGCCAAGGTGCCTCGTCCATGAGAGTGTTCGTAACTGTTTGCAGCGCCGAACGAAGGGTTTCATCGAATGACGTAAGGCCAGAGACGTCACGCCAAACGGGGGCACTGCGGCCGAGATACGAAAGCTTAGGGATATTAATTGAGTTTTTCAACAGAAAAAAACCCTGATGGGCAGATATTTGCTGAAGATTTCCGACCATGGTATTCAAGGCCTTGGTTTTAGAGGACAAGCGAGTGGAGATAGCCTCGTCGAAAGGGGAGCTCCTAAGAGGATAAATTCGGAGCGCGGTGAGAGTTTAAAGCCAGGAGCCGCCACTTGGAACATAGATTGGTAGTGTTGAAAGTCAAATCCACCGGGGTTTAGGAGTAACAACTCACATTTGGAAGGGTTGAGCTCCAGGTCGATATCACCGGAAAGTTCTTGGAGAAGTAGCAGGTCGTCGAGGACGGAACGCGGACTGCCACCCAGTGTCGAATCATCGAGGTACAATATGTTAAGCTCAGAGGCCATGCGGGAAGCCACTCTATGCACGAGGAGACAAAAGAGCGATGGACCCAATTGGTTACCCTGCTGAACACCCCGTTCGGATGACCGGAGTGATACACCGTAGGTGAGATGGGAAGGCGCCATATAGCATTGGCGTAAAAACCAAAAGAGGTCAGGGGTGTCCTTTTTGACGCATTCAAGGAGACGGTTTCGTCGGATGCTATTGAAAGCGTTTAAGAAATCGACTGATGAACGTGGTTAACGTAGCGACGGGCGGCGTGGGCTGCGGCATCACCCGCCCCCCCGTGGATACCGAACCCCAACTGCGATGGACGAAGGAAAGGGCCCAGAATTGGCGCAATATGCGAGCAAGCTAACTTGGCTACCAGACACCGAACGGTATGTCCGACAGTGATAGGACAGATAACCCCGTCCTTCTTCTTGAACGCACAGGGAGGCGCCGTACAGCCCAGGGCAGATATCCCGAGGGACGAGGCCATCGAACATAGGCTTACAAAGACTCGTGAGTGACTTCAGCAGATAATCGGCGGATATCGCAGAATTTGGGCCCGCGAGATCCTGAGGGGACAAAGAATCGAAGGCCCCAGCGGAGCCGGCTGGAAACGATTGCAGACCTATGCGGACAGCCGAGTCAAAGACGTTTAAGGCAGATAAAGTTGACCAATCGTTGTCCGACTCGAAGGAAAAATCAGTATGGCCAGACGCCGAATGATGTTTATTTCGAAGGGACGCGAGCGTAGTGGCGTCGTTTTGAGCGAAACAATCATCGGAACAGGTAATACGGACAGCTCCCGTAACATCACCGTCGGATAACTTGGCTTCGACGATTTTCCCGATATTACGAGCTGTCGGAAGCCGGGCGGAGGAAGTAGGGATGGTAGATGCTGTTGGTAGAACGAGGCCGTCACGGAACGTGTTGATGTTTTCTTTAATGCGCCGACGGAAAACTAAACAGACTAACCCAAGAGGAAACCGATTTAACGCGGACAACCGTATTGATGACATAAGAAAGGCAACTGGCGGCCAAATGACGGGCACGTTTAGGAATACGACGCACGACACGCCGAGATAATTTTAAATTCGCGAGAAGGCCCACGATGCAATCGCTGCGAAGTTCGGAAAGCGATTCACCAAGAACCTCGAGTCGTGGTTCTGCCGACGGTTTAGTACAAGTTGAGGACCAACTGTAGTGACTGTTTAAACTTTTAATTTGTTTACCGCACAGGGAGCAGTCCGATAAAACAGGCTGAGAGGCCATGCGGGAAAAAGTAACACTTAAGTTGAGATAGATAGTTTAGTCTAGCACAAAAAGATATTAAAAAGAAACTCATCGCATATCCAGGAATACCTAGATTCACACAGTGAAGTAGTCGGAAATGCGGACGGGCGGAAACCATCGCAAAAATAGACCGAACACGAAAAAATAAGAAAACAACCCACGCAAACAAAAAACATTAAACACCGAAAAAGAAAGATAGATAAAAAATTAAATACAGGACGTGTCATACTGAAAATGAAGCGACAAAGAGATTGAAGCTAAAACTAGAAAAACTGACCGTCTTGTGCCCGGGGCAAATTTTAATCGTACTTAATAAACTGTGTAATCTTTTTTAGGAATTTAAGACTTCGTCATGTGATGTTTGACTGACAGAAATATTCCTAGCCCTTGCTCAAAGATATTAATTCACCAAGGCGGGGGAAGATGGCGACAAAATGCGAGGCGTGGCCTTTCCTGGCGTGAATTAAATCTGAGAGAGGGGTTACATACGTGGAAAAGAAATAAAAAAAAATGGGGGAAATTCGAATTCAGAATGGAAACCCTTTGTCGTTAATCAATCACAAAATCTTTATTTGACACTGAATTTTATAAAACACTAAATACAGAAATGAACAAAATTGCGGGGGAGGGGACTGAGGGGATTATCTTAGTTTGCTTCTAGTGATGGTTAGGCCATCTCTACTAGGTTCTTTTAGCTTTTTCCAACATAAGAGGGGGGGAATTAAAACCGGAAAATATACACTCTTTGACCATATATTTCTAAAGAAACTATCGCCTACTATTTTCTATGGGATCGGTTCCTAGGGCTCGGTGTCGGTAAACTTTTAACAGTAACTAAGACACAAACGAATTTTTTCGAAAAATATTTCTTTGAATAAAAATGTTGTTAATATTTTTCGATCAATTTTATTCGTATAATTTGATTAATACGTATATTTTTTTAAATAAAGTTATCTTTTGATGTAATTATTAGCTAATATGTTCAATAGTTTTTTTCTTAGTTCAACTATTATCCAATAATCTAAAATTCGACTAAGGTTTTTTTTCCAACTAAATAACTAAATTATTCTATCACTTTTTGGCCAAAACTTTATTAGATTATCTTCCGTGAGTTTTTCTTTATTTATAGTTGGTAATATTTAAAAAATTCATATTTATCAATTACCGGAAAAAAAACCTTTAGACTTTTGGTTTCTTATCGTACTAAAAAAAACGATTTTTAAAACTTATGCGCAAGGTAGTTGAAATAAATATTTCACATTTAATTGTTGCAATTAACCAAGGCTGAAACGTATGGGGCGCCAAACCGGAAAAAACTAAATAACATTTCTTGAAATATTTTAACACTTCTAGGAATATTTTAACATTTCTTGAAATATTTTAACACTTCTAGGAATATTTTAACACTTCTAGTATAGGAATATTTTAACACTTCTAGTATAGGAATATTTTCAAACTCTAGGAATATTTTCAAACTCTAGGAATATTTTCAAACTCTAGGAATATTATAAAATTACCTATCAATTTTAAGAATCCTATATATTTTAAAGCGTTTCCTAGTTATTTTAAGAGAGACGTGCCCTATATATTTTACGGACATAATATATTTTTCGGCAAAACGCGGGAGAGAAAGCAGCACTTGTAGTTTCCAATCGGACAGTTGAGTGTGAACACTGTAAAGGTGAACTATGATGGTACTTGTACCGTTGATGGGATGGTTCTTGTACCGTTAATGGGGTGGTTCTTGTACCGTTGATGGGATGGTTCTTGTACCGTTAATGGGGTGGTTCTTGTACCGTTGATGGGATGGTTCTTGTACCATTGATGGGATGGTTCTTGTACCATTGATGGGCTGGTTCTTGTACCGTTAATGGGCTGGTTCTTGTACCTTTGATGGGATGGTACTTGTACCTTTGATGGGATGGTACTTGTACCGTTAATGGGGTGGTTCTTGTACCGTTGATGGGATGGTTCTTGTACCGTTAATGGGGTGGTTCTTGTACCGTTGATGAGATGGTTATTGTACCGTTAATGGGATGGAACTTGTACCGTTGATGGGATGGTACTTGTACCATTGATGGGATGGTTCTTGTACCGTTAATGGGATGGTACTTGTACCATTGATGGGATGGTACTTGTACCGTTAATGGGATGGTACTTGTACCGTTGAAGGGATGGTACTTGTACCATTGATGGGATGGTTCTTGTACCGTTAATGGGATGGTACTTGTACCGTTAATGGGGTGGTTCTTGTACCATTGATGGGATGGTACTTGTACCGTTGATGGGATGGTTCTTGTACCGTTAATGGTATGGTACTTGTACCATTAAAGGGATGGAACTTGTACCGTTGATGGGATGGTACTTGTACCATTGATGGGATGGTTCTTGTACCGTTAATGGGATGGTACTTGTACCATTGATGGGATGGTACTTGTACCGTTAATGGGATGGTACTTGTACCGTTGAAGGGATGGTACTTGTACCGTTGATGGGATGGTACTTGTACCATTGATGGGATGGTTCTTGTACCGTTGATGGGATGGTACTTGTACCGTTAATGGGATGGTTCTTGTACCATTGATGGGATGGTTCTTGTACCATTGATGGGATGGTTCTTGTACCGTTAATGGGATGGTACTTGTACCATTGATGAGATGGTACTTGTACCGTTGATGGGATGGTACTTCTACCATTGATGGGATGGTACTTCTACCATTGATGGGATGGTACTTCTACCATTGATGGGATGATTCTTGTACCATTGATGGGATGGTACTTGTACCATTGATGGGATGGTTCTTGTACCATTGATGGGATGGTTCTTGTACCGTTGATGGGATGGTTCTTGTACCGTTGATGGGATGGTTCTTGTACCGTTGATGGGATGGTTCTTGTACCGTTGATGGGATGGTACTTGTACCGTTGATGGTATGGTACTTGTACCATTGATGGTATGGTACTTGTACCATTGATGGTATGGTACTTGTACCATTGATGGGATGGTACTTGTACCATTTATGGGATGGTACTTGTACCATTTATGGGATGGTACTTGTAACATTGATGTGATGGTACTTGTACCGTTAATGGGATGGTACTTGTACCGTTAATGGGATGGTACTTGTACCGTTGATGAGATGGTACTTGTACCGTTGATGGGATGGTACTTGTACCGTTGATGGGATGGTACTTCTACCATTGATGGGATGATTCTTGTACCATTGATGGGATGGTTCTTGTACCGTTGATGGGATGGTTCTTGTACCGTTGATGGGATGGTTCTTGTACCGTTGATGGGATGGTACTTGTACCATTTATGGGATGGTACTTGTAACATTGATGTGATGGTACTTGTACCATTGATGGGCTGGTTCTTGTACCGTTGATGGGATGGTACTTGTACCATTGATGGGATGGTACTTGTACCATTGATGGGGTGGTTCTTGTACCGTTGATGGGATGGTTCTTGTACCGTTGATGGGATGGTTCTTGTACCATTAATGGGATGGTACTTGTACCATTGATGGGATGGTTCTTGTACCGTTAATGGGATGGTACTTGTACCATTGCAGGGATGGTTCTTGTACCGTTGATGATAAGCCTCCACTGAATGATCTAGTGTCCGAATCTGCATCCTTCAATAAGCGATCTGATTTACGGGTATCCTCTGGAAAACCTGGTCTCCTAATACCTAATTGAACTCAAATGCTTGAGCTCTACGTGTTCTCGCCTCAAGAAAATTTATGGTCAACGGTACAAGTACCACTCCATCGACGGTACAAGTACCATCATAGTTCGTCTTTACAGTGTTCACACTCAACTCTCCGATTGGAAACTACAAGCGCTGCTTTCTCTCCCGCGTTTTGCCGAAAAATATATTATGTCCCTAAAATATATAGGAAACGTCTCTCTTAAAATAACTAGGAAACGCTTTAAAATATCTATAGAAACACTATTAAAATATATAGGATTCTTAAAATTGATAGGTAAATTTAAAATATTCCTAGAGTTTGAAAATATTCCTAGAGTTTGCAAATATTCCTAGAAGTTTGAAAATATTCATAGAATTGTTAAAATATTCCTAGAAATGTTATTTAGCTTTTTCCGGTTTGACGCCCCATATATAAGCCAATAAATAATCTATGTTATAATGATCGTTTGATACGTTGGTCGTCGTCGGTCGTACGTCCCAGCTTTCAGGAACGTTTGCTTAGTCTGTCATGAAGCCAAAGGCGGGGAAAAACCGAGGGAAACCGAGACTGCCTTTCGCAGCGTTACTGAAGTGGTTCGACTATCTATTTTCTCAAAATCTGTCGCCCCTGAGTGTTGGGCCGTGTTTGTCCCAACCCGCAATACACCCGAAATTTACTCTGTTTCCGCCGCGAATTTCGAAGGGTGGGGATCGTATGGGGTAGTTTCAGAACTGTGCGTTTCGGAAACAGGGAGGTGGGAGGCGGGGGCGAGGGGTTTTGGGGTCGTTCCGATTTGAAAATCCCGTGGCTGCGTTCAACAACTCTAAAAAAGCTCAGCTCCGAGCTCAACGTCGGCGGTTTTTTGCTGAACGGGTTTTTTGACTTCCTGTTTTGACGTCACGTTGATCCTCGGAGACTCAGCGGAAACATCGGCTGAGCGAGATGGTTTTTCCGTTGCTTATCGGTATAGTGACGTCATTCGACAAAGTTAAAGGAGGGGTAGCAGACGATATTACTACAAATTTTAGTTTTTCTCCGTTAATAGTTGTTGAACGACGCCCGTGGCTCTCTCGGCGTACGTTAGTCCCGTGGCCTTTATGCATCAGCTATTGGATACCGGGGGTTTAAAGGGGTACAGGGGGGGGGGGGGGGGTTGGTACGACTGCGAGTTTGAGTTATTTTTGCGGGGAAAAGAGTACCGTGGAAATTCTCGCGTTGGAAAGGGGGAGGGGAGTTCTACGGAAATTATCGCATGGAGAAAAGGGGGAGAGGGTACCACGGTAATTATCACACAGGGTGACCAGGCTTCCTATATTTCCTATATTTTCCTATATTTTTAATGCCTTCCTATAAATTCCTTTATTTTCACCTATTTTCCTATATTTTCCTATAATTTCACGATCTTTTGAAAATGAGATAATTTTTTAAGTACGTGTCATAGACCATGTAGTGAAAAACTGCCACTTTCGAACAAAATCTTGAAATCCACTAAGTTATTCAATAATGCAAGAAAGTAGTGTCCAAAAAATTATTAATATTCTAGGTGATTCGAGTCCAAGTATACTGATATGCAGTAATTACCTTATTCCTATATTTTCCTATTTAGTTTCCTATGTTTTCCTATAATTCGCTTATTTCTATTCCTATATTTTCCTATAATTCGCTTATTTCTATTCCTATATTTTCCTATAATTCGCTTATTTCTATTCCTATATTTTCCTATAATTCGCTTATTTCTATTCCTATATTTTCCTATAATTCGCTTTTTACCACGGTAATTATCACCTGGGGAAAAGGTGGAGGTAGGTACCACGGTAATTATCACATGGGGAAAAGGGGGAGGAAGGGCCTTACTGGGGGTACCCCGGTAATTATCAAATGGGGAAAAGGGGGCGGTTGGTACCACGGTAATTATCACATGGGAAAAAGGGGGAGGTGGGTACCCCGGTAAATATCACATTGGGAGGAAGGGCCTTACTGGGGTGGTTCGACTATGGGGAAAAGGGTGCCACGGAAATTCTCGCATGAGTAAAAGGGGGAGGGTGCCTTACTGTGGTGGTTCGACTATGGAGAAAAGGGTGGCACGGAAATTATCCCATTGGAAAAAAGGGTTGGGGGGGGGCGTACTGGGTGGAGTGCCTCGAAACACACAACTAGCTGAGGGCCCGCCTGTAAGCCAAATGCGAGACTATGCCCAATAATGCAAAATATATTCACAGAACTGTAAAAAATGAAATAATTGACATTTGTGCAAATTTAGTAAGGAAAATGATTGTCGAAGAGGTCATCGAATCCGGTGGGTTTTACTCTGTAATTGCCGATGAAACCCGAGACAATGCAGGGGTGGAGCAGCTAAGCGTTTGTATTCGATATACTAGAATATAAATAGGTGTCGTAGAAAGATTTCTAGGTTTCACTAATTTACATAAGTTCGATTCTGAGAATATCAGCTTGGCAATTATAAATCTTTTGACAGAGGGTGGTTTAAAACTGGAGAATTGCGTTGGACAGACATATGACGGGGCAAGTGTAATGAGCGGACACGTAAAAGGAGTGAGGGTGAAAGAAGAAGAGGCAGTAGGCGGACATTGTCCGTACGTGCATTGCTACGCGCACCGCTTAAATTTAGTTTTAGTTGACTGTTGCTCCAAAATATTGGCAGTTAGGGAACTACTTGGTTTGGTTCAGGCCATATACAATTTTCAAAGCAATTCGGTTATTAGAAGCGAATATTTTGAAAACTCCCAAAAAGATCTGGGCTATGAGATACTTAAAATGCCACAAAGCTGCGACACTCGGTGGTGGAGTAAAAAACAAGGTGTTAGTTATTTTAGAAATAGACTCGATTCCGTAGTTTTAACGTTAGAGAATCTAATTGAAAACGGAAAACCAGAGGAAGCTGCTGACTGTCGTGGGTATATATCCCAATTACATAACTTTAACAACTTAAAGGGGCTCCAAAGTTCGGAGGCAAAAAAAAAATTGAGCATGCTTTTCATTCCCCCAGCCCCTCACTCGGCCTTGGCAGAGGCGGAGAGAGTCAACCGTAAATTTCACACTTTACTGACTTTACACACATTTTGCCACCGAACTTTGGAGCCCCTTTAATATTAATTGTCGCACTAGACGAAGTATTAGGCGTAACGAATTCCGTGTCGGAATACTTGCAAAGTTCGAAAGTTATTTTAACGGAAGCCGTTGCCATTTGCCAAGCTACCGTTAAGACCTTAGAAGAATGTAGGAACTCGGAACGTTTTGATTTAATTTGGGTAGAAGCTACTAAAATCGCAGAATCTGCTTTTATTGCAATACCTGATCGCAACAGCGAACCGATAGCTTTACGGAAACGTAAAATAATCCCTAACAAGAGATTAAAACATAGTGTGGTAACGAGTACAACGGGTAGCAGGGAAACGGAAGCAAAAACCCTGATTGACCAGTTGAGGTCCACCTATTTCGAATTAGTTGATAAATTTATTTCAGAAATGAAAATTCGACTATTGGAAAACTCTGGCTTATTCAAAGGTATAATGGCGTGTGACCCTAACTCGGAAAACTTTCTTAACGAAAACGATATCGTAACCCATTGTAACACTTATAATCGGTTTCAATTCGACCTGAATTCGTTAAAAAGCCAAATTAAGATAGCCAGTAATTTAATTATCCCCAAGAAATTTACCAGCGTAATCGACTGCTTCCACTATTTAATTAAAATGGCAGATGGGTTCCCCGACCTAGTGAAATACTACAAAATTGTTTCTTGCAATCCTGTGGCAAATACAATCTCAGAAAGAAGTTTCAGTTCACTCAAAAGAATTGAAACACGTCTACGGACAACTATGGGAGAATTTAGGCTTCAAATCTGGCTACACTGTCGATAAATGGTTATTTGTCGAATTGTTTAAAAGACAACCCAAAGTTAGTAGTCGACGAATTTTGAAAAAAAAACTAATCGAAGAGTGTCATTCCTTGATTAAAATGCCTTTAAAAAATTCAATGGGAAAATAGAAATCATGTCAAATTTTAAAACATTTAAATAAAAAAAATCCTTGAAACTCGGGAATTTTTTAAATAAACATTATAGATGGGGCCTCTAATTCAGGCTGGGCCTACGTGCATAAAATCCCTGGCGGGGCTACTGCTGACATAGTTTCCCAAACAATTCGCTACGCGCAAACTATCCATCTACTATCACAAAAGATAAATTCTTAATAAATTGTGGCCATTTCTCCCGGGTGCTTGTAAGGACTGGTCACTCAATCGCGTTGTGGGGGCATTGAGCACCAAAAATGCCCATCTCACTGAAACGTCGCCCCGTATTTTAGTAAACTGCGCAAACGACGCAGGTTATATTGCGCTCTGGCCAGATGTCTGTAGACTTCCGCGGCCCAGATTAGAATTAAAGGGAATTTTATGACCAACTTTATCCAATTTGTTAAAATACAATGTATTTCACCGTTTCATTAGTCAGCATTGACACTTCAGTTTATTTCTTGATTTATCTACACATCCTTTTCGGAATTAAGTGTAAGATACAAGCAGCACCAGATGAAAACATAGTTATATTATTTGCTAAACCATGGTTTTTATTATAAAAAATAGTTAAAGTAGTTCACTATTATCCATGGGTAGACTAATACGAGTTTTCCATTAGTGTTTTATTACATTTTAGTCGGGGTACATCGCAACTGGAACAACAAATATGATTGATTAACGAAGAAATATGGTCTATATTTCCAGAAAAAAAAACAATTTGCTTTTTTTCGGTAAATATTTAATTCGTAAATATTTCGAAGAGTTATAATTTGATCTTATTTCTCTTTAAAAAACCAGTGTGTACACTCTGTTTGAAAAGTCTTCGACAGCTGAAATTTTTGCCCTCTTTTTAATTCTGCTAGAAAACTATAATAGATAGTTCGATGAAACCTATTGCAACTTTTATTTATTTTCCAATATCTTTCGTTATTTATCGGTTTCGTCCGCCAAAAATTAATAGTTTGGCCGGAACCGTCAAAACTCATTTTTGACAACTGTTTAAATATTGGTTCTACGGCACTGACTCACGCGTTTTTGAATTCACAATGGTCGATTCATATTTAGAAAGTGGAAAAATTATCCCTCTACAACCAACGGTTGAGAAGTTATAGCGTTTCCAAACTCTCCTCGAAACTAGGAAACACCTAAAATGCATCAAGCGATTATAAATAACGCAACTTCGACGACAATTTGGAAACGCGATAACTTCTCAACCGTTGGTTGTAGAGGGATAATTTTTCCACTTTCTAAATATGAACCGACCATTGTGAATTCAAAAACGCGTGAGTCAGTGCCGTAGAACCAATATTTAAACAGTTGTCAAAAATGAGTTTCGACGGTTCCCGCCAAACTATTAATTTTTGGCGGACGAAACCGATAAATAACGAAAGATATTGGAAAATAAATAAAAGTTGCAATTGGTTTCATCGAGCTATCTATTATAGTTTTCTAGCAGAATTAAAAAGAGGGCAAAAATTTCAGCTGTCGAAGACTTTTCAAACAGAGTGTACAAATTTATTTAAATAAAAGTTCATATTGGCTTCATGATAAAAAAATACGTTCGGGGAAAGTAAGGCGGTGGTGAATTTATTGCGATCAATATAATGTTTTTTTTCAAACTATATAATTAGTTGATAAACAAACTCGAAATTTTACCGTTAAATTATCTGGAAGTTTTCCGATTAATCATGGTTAACTGAATTTACCGGTTGAACGATCAGAAAAATCCGAGCCCTATCGGTTCCAGTATCCCTACTCTCAGGAATCTTGGATTCAAAGGTTGGAGGGAGCAGAAACAAATATACACTTACACTAAATAATAAACACAACAATTAAACTACTACAATTAGAGATTCGACAATTACACAATGGCAATGTTAACTCAAAATAAAACTAAACAAAAATGGCTACAACGAGGGTACAATGCGAACTAAAAATTATAGTCCAAACTGAATAAATTCAAGAAGCAGAATGAACTCTCAACCTCGAGGGGGCTGTTTTAAACCCTTTTCTCGAACAATAGCGAGGGATTAAGCCTTCTTTCCAAAAATAATTATCTACGTTTTCACCGGCTATGTCGTATTTCGACCCTGGATACTCTACAAGGGAGGGGGGATTATGATAAATTTCTACTTATCACTTGATTCGTGGTTGCTCTTCAATTTACGGGATTCCGGGTTACGGGAGCTTCCGTATTACGGGGTTCCGAATTACGCAAGACACACGCCCACGCGTTTTCTTGGAGGGACTCGACGGGGGACTTCTTGTTTCGCGGTGACAATTCCAAACTGTCCGTTCGTCTCGCTTACGGCACGGATGCCCGGATTACGGTACGGATGTCCGGATGACGACGACGAACTTCTTACAAGCGGCGTAGGTACTTCGGGTTTCAGTCTTAAACATCTGGTTAGGCGAGGGAATCGGTCTCGGTCATCTGGTTTCTTCTCTCGGAACGTCTAGATTTTGGGTGATCAACAGGTGATTTGAGGGTGTTGAGGGCATTACGCTTCCCGGATTCATTACTGCTCGGCTTATACTCTTCCGGTCGGAATGTCCTGGATTTAGGTCATCTAGGCAGTTGGTGAGAGTTGTTTCGGTCATGAGGGCTGCATTGAGGGTTAATATCTAAGCGCGACTTCATCACGCATTATTCTATATTTATCTCGACATGGCCTTTCTCCTGTCCGGGAAACAGAGTTCTCCCGGTAATGAAGGCGGACTTCCTTCCTTCCTGGTACAAGTGGAGTTCTCCCAAAAGCAGAGTTCTCTCGGTTATGAAGGCGTACTTCCTTCCTCCCTGGTACAAGTTGAGTTCTCCCAAAAGCAGAGTTCTCTCGGTTATGAAGGCGGACTTCCTTCCTTCCTGGTACAAGTTGAGTTCTCCCAAAAGCAGAGTTCTCTCGGTTATGAAGGCGGACTTCCTTCCTTCCTGGTACAAGTTGAGTTCTCCCAAAAGCAGAGTTCTCTTGGTTATGAAGGCTGACTTCCTTCCTTCCTGGTACAAATTGAGTTCTCCCAAAAGCAGAGTTATCTCGGTTATGAAGGCGGACTTCCTTCCTTCCTGGTACATGTTGAGTTCTCCCAAAAGCAGAGTTCTCTCGGTTATGAAGGCGGACTTCCTTCCTTCCTGGTACAAGTTGAGTTCTCCCAAAAGCAGAGTTCTCTCGGTTATGAAGGCGAACTTCCTTCCTTCCTGGTACAAGTTGAGTTCTCCCAAAAGCAGAGTTATCTCGGTTATGAAGGCGAACTTCCTTCCTTCCTGGTACAAGTTGAGTTCTCCCAAAAGCAGAGTTCTCTCGGTTATGAAGGCGGACTTCCTTCCTTCCTGGTACAAGTTGAGTTCTCCCAAAAGCAGAGTTCTCTCGGTTATGAAGGCGGACTTCCTTCCTTCCTGGTACAAGTTGAGTTCTCCCAAAAGCAGAGTTCTCTCGGTTATGAAGGCGGACTTCCTTCCTTCCTGGTACAAGTTGAGTTCTCCCAAAAGCAGAGTTCTCTCGGTTATGAAGGCGAACTTCCTTCCTTCCTGGTACAAGTTGAGTTCTCCCAAAAGCAGAGTTCTCTCGGTTATGAAGGCGACATTCCTTCCTTCCTGGTACAAGTTGAGTTCTACCAAAAGCAGAGTTCTCTCGGTTATGAAGGCGACCTTCCTTCCTTCCTGGTACAAGTTGAGTTCTCCCAAAAGCAGAGTTCTCTCGGTTATGAAGGCGACTTCCTTCCTTCCTGGTACAAGTTGAGTTCTCCCAAAAGCAGAGTTCTCTCGGTTATGAAGGCGGACTTCCTTCCTTCCTGGTACAAGTTGAGTTCTCCCAAAAGCAGAGTTCTCTCGGTTATGAAGGCGGACTTCCTTCCTTCCTGGTACAAGTTGAGTTCTCCCAAAAGCAGAGTTCTCTCGGTTATGAAGGCGGACTTCCTTCCTTCCTGGTACAAGTTGAGTTCTCCCAAAAGCAGAGTTCTCTCGGTTATGAAGGCGGACTTCCTTCCTTCCTGGTACAAGTTGAGTTCTCCCAAAAGCAGAGTTCTCTCGGTTATGAAGGCGGACTTCCTTCCTTCCTGGTACAAGTTGAGTTCTCCCAAAAGCAGAGTTCTCTCGGTTATGAAGGCGGACTTCCTTCCTTCCTGGTACAAGTTGAGTTCTCCCAAAAGCAGAGTTCTCTCGGTTATGAAGGCGACATTCCTTCCTTCCTGGTACAAGTTGAGTTCTACCAAAAGCAGAGTTCTCTCGGTTATGAAGGCGACCTTCCTTCCTTCCTGGTACAAGTTGAGTTCTCCCAAAAGCAGAGTTCTCTCGGTTATGAAGGCGGACTTCCTTCCTTCCTGGTACAAGTTGAGCTCTCCCAAAAGCAGAGTTCTCTCAGTTATGAAGGCGGACTTCCTTCCTTCCTGGTACAAGTTGAGTTCTCCCAAAAGCAGAGTTCTCTCGGTTATGAAGGCGGACTTCCTTCCTTCCTGGTACAAGTTGAGTTCTCCCAAAAGCAGAGTTATCTCGGTTATGAAGGCGGACTTCCTTCTTTCCTGGTACAAGTTGAGTTCTCCCAAAAGCAGAGTTCTATCGGTTATGAAGGCGGACTTCCTTCCTTCCTGGTACAAGTTGAGTTCTCCCAAAAGCAGAGTTCTCTCGGTTATGAAGGCGTCCTTCCTTCCTTCCTGGTACAAGTTGAGTTCTCCCAAAAGCAGAGTTCTCTCGGTTATGAAGGCGTACTTCCTTCCTTCCTGGTACAAGTTGAGTTCTCCCAAAAGCAGAGTTCTCTCGGTTATGAAGGCGACCTTCCTTCCTTCCTGGTACAAGTTGAGTTCTCCCAAAAGCAGAGTTATCTCGGTTATGAATGGGGAACTTCCTTCCTTCCTGGTACAAGTTGAGTTCTCCCAAAAGCAGAGTTCTCTCGGTTATGAAGGCGGACTTCCTTCCTTCCTGGTACAAGTTGAGTTCTCCCAAAAGCAGAGTTCTCTCAGTTATGAAGGCGGACTTCCTTCCTTCCTGGTACAAGTTGAGTTCTCCCAAAAGCAGAGTTCTCTCGGTTATGAAGGCGGACTTCCTTCCTTCCTGGTACAAGTTGAGTTCTCCCAAAAGCAGAGTTCTCTCGGTTATGAAGGCGGACTTCCTTCCTTCCTGGTACAAGTTGAGTTCTCCCAAAAGCAGAGTTCTCTCGGTTATGAAGGCGGACTTCCTTCCTTCCTGGTACAAGTTGAGTTCTCCCAAAAGCAGAGTTCTCTCGGTTATGAAGGCGGACTTCCTTCTTTCCTGGTACAAGTTGAGTTCTCCCAAAAGCAGAGTTCTCTCGGTTATGAAGGCGGACTTCCTTCCTTCCTGGTACAAGTTGAGTTCTCCCAAAAGCAGAGTTCTCTCGGTTATGAAGGCGTCCTTCCTTCCTTCCTGGTACAAGTTGAGTTCTCCCAAAAGCAGAGTTCTCTCGGTTATGAAGGCGTACTTCCTTCCTTCCTGGTACAAGTTGAGTTCTCCCAAAAGCAGAGTTCTCTCGGTTATGAAGGCGACATTCCTTCCTTCCTGGTACAAGTTGAGTTCTACCAAAAGCAGAGTTCTCTCGGTTATGAAGGCGACCTTCCTTCCTTCCTGGTACAAGTTGAGTTCTCCCAAAAGCAGAGTTCTCTCGGTTATGAAGGCGACTTCCTTCCTTCCTGGTACAAGTTGAGTTCTCCCAAAAGCAGAGTTCTCTCGGTTATGAAGGCGGACTTCCTTCCTTCCTGGTACAAGTTGAGTTCTCCCAAAAGCAGAGTTCTCTCGGTTATGAAGGCGGACTTCCTTCCTTCCTGGTACAAGTTGAGTTCTCCCAAAAGCAGAGTTCTCTCGGTTATGAAGGCGGACTTCCTTCCTTCCTGGTACAAGTTGAGTTCTCCCAAAAGCAGAGTTCTCTCGGTTATGAAGGCGACCTTCCTTCCTTCCTGGTACAAGTTGAGTTCTCCCAAAAGCAGAGTTCTCTCGGTTATGAAGGCGGACTTCCTTCCTTCCTGGTACAAGTTGAGCTCTCCCAAAAGCAGAGTTCTCTCAGTTATGAAGGCGAACTTCCTTCCTTCCTGGTACAAGTTGAGTTCTCCCAAAAGCAGAGTTCTCTCGGTTATGAAGGCGGACTTCCTTCCTTCCTGGTACAAGTTGAGTTCTCCCAAAAGCAGAGTTATCTCGGTTATGAAGGCGGACTTCCTTCTTTCCTGGTACAAGTTGAGTTCTCCCAAAAGCAGAGTTCTATCGGTTATGAAGGCGGACTTCCTTCCTTCCTGGTACAAGTTGAGTTCTCCCAAAAGCAGAGTTCTCTCGGTTATGAAGGCGTCCTTCCTTCCTTCCTGGTACAAGTTGAGTTCTCCCAAAAGCAGAGTTCTCTCGGTTATGAAGGCGTACTTCCTTCCTTCCTGGTACAAGTTGAGTTCTCCCAAAAGCAGAGTTCTCTCGGTTATGAAGGCGACCTTCCTTCCTTCCTGGTACAAGTTGAGTTCTCCCAAAAGCAGAGTTATCTCGGTTATGAATGGGGAACTTCCTTCCTTCCTGGTACAAGTTGAGTTCTCCCAAAAGCAGAGTTCTCTCGGTTATGAAGGCGGACTTCCTTCCTTCCTGGTACAAGTTGAGTTCTCCCAAAAGCAGAGTTCTCTCAGTTATGAAGGCGGACTTCCTTCCTTCCTGGTACAAGTTGAGTTCTCCCAAAAGCAGAGTTCTCTCGGTTATGAAGGCGGACTTCCTTCCTTCCTGGTACAAGTTGAGTTCTCCCAAAAGCAGAGTTCTCTCGGTTATGAAGGCGGACTTCCTTCCTTCCTGGTACAAGTTGAGTTCTCCCAAAAGCAGAGTTCTCTCGGTTATGAAGGCGGACTTCCTTCCTTCCTGGTACAAGTTGAGTTCTCCCAAAAGCAGAGTTATCTCGGTTATGAAGGCGGACTTCCTTCTTTCCTGGTACAAGTTGAGTTCTCCCAAAAGCAGAGTTCTCTCGGTTATGAAGGCGGACTTCCTTCCTTCCTGGTACAAGTTGAGTTCTCCCAAAAGCAGAGTTCTCTCGGTTATGAAGGCGTCCTTCCTTCCTTCCTGGTACAAGTTGAGTTCTCCCAAAAGCAGAGTTCTCTCGGTTATGAAGGCGTACTTCCTTCCTTCCTGGTACAAGTTGAGTTCTCCCAAAAGCAGAGTTCTCTCGGTTATGAAGGCGACATTCCTTCCTTCCTGGTACAAGTTGAGTTCTACCAAAAGCAGAGTTCTCTCGGTTATGAAGGCGACCTTCCTTCCTTCCTGGTACAAGTTGAGTTCTCCCAAAAGCAGAGTTCTCTCGGTTATGAAGGCGACTTCCTTCCTTCCTGGTACAAGTTGAGTTCTCCCAAAAGCAGAGTTCTCTCGGTTATGAAGGCGGACTTCCTTCCTTCCTGGTACAAGTTGAGTTCTCCCAAAAGCAGAGTTCTCTCGGTTATGAAGGCGGACTTCCTTCCTTCCTGGTACAAGTTGAGTTCTCCCAAAAGCAGAGTTCTCTCGGTTATGAAGGCGGACTTCCTTCCTTCCTGGTACAAGTTGAGTTCTCCCAAAAGCAGAGTTCTCTCGGTTATGAAGGCGACATTCCTTCCTTCCTGGTACAAGTTGAGTTCTACCAAAAGCAGAGTTCTCTCGGTTATGAAGGCGACCTTCCTTCCTTCCTGGTACAAGTTGAGTTCTCCCAAAAGCAGAGTTCTCTCGGTTATGAAGGCGGACTTCCTTCCTTCCTGGTACAAGTTGAGCTCTCCCAAAAGCAGAGTTCTCTCAGTTATGAAGGCGGACTTCCTTCCTTCCTGGTACAAGTTGAGTTCTCCCAAAAGCAGAGTTCTCTCGGTTATGAAGGCGGACTTCCTTCCTTCCTGGTACAAGTTGAGTTCTCCCAAAAGCAGAGTTATCTCGGTTATGAAGGCGGACTTCCTTCTTTCCTGGTACAAGTTGAGTTCTCCCAAAAGCAGAGTTCTATCGGTTATGAAGGCGGACTTCCTTCCTTCCTGGTACAAGTTGAGTTCTCCCAAAAGCAGAGTTCTCTCGGTTATGAAGGCGTCCTTCCTTCCTTCCTGGTACAAGTTGAGTTCTCCCAAAAGCAGAGTTCTCTCGGTTATGAAGGCGTACTTCCTTCCTTCCTGGTACAAGTTGAGTTCTCCCAAAAGCAGAGTTCTCTCGGTTATGAAGGCGACCTTCCTTCCTTCCTGGTACAAGTTGAGTTCTCCCAAAAGCAGAGTTATCTCGGTTATGAATGGGGAACTTCCTTCCTTCCTGGTACAAGTTGAGTTCTCCCAAAAGCAGAGTTCTCTCGGTTATGAAGGCGGACTTCCTTCCTTCCTGGTACAAGTTGAGTTCTCCCAAAAGCAGAGTTCTCTCAGTTATGAAGGCGGACTTCCTTCCTTCCTGGTACAAGTTGAGTTCTCCCAAAAGCAGAGTTCTCTCGGTTATGAAGGCGGACTTCCTTCCTTCCTGGTACAAGTTGAGTTCTCCCAAAAGCAGAGTTATCTCGGTTATGAAGGCGGACTTCCTTCTTTCCTGGTACAAGTTGAGTTCTCCCAAAAGCAGAGTTCTCTCGGTTATGAAGGCGGACTTCCTTCCTTCCTGGTACAAGTTGAGTTCTCCCAAAAGCAGAGTTCTCTCGGTTATGAAGGCGTCCTTCCTTCCTTCCTGGTACAAGTTGAGTTCTCCCAAAAGCAGAGTTCTCTCGGTTATGAAGGCGTACTTCCTTCCTTCCTGGTACAAGTTGAGTTCTCCCAAAGGCAGAGTTCTCTCGGTTATGAATGGGGAACTTCCTTCCTTCCTGGTACAAGTTGAGTTCTCCCAAAAGCAGAGTTCTCTCGAGTTCTCTCTTTTTGGGGCTCTGTCTCTTGGTTTTGTTCCAGGGATTTTAGGGCGGAGTTGAAAATAAAATGCAATTGGTGCACCCAAGACTCGTGTCCTGTCATGGGATGTATGACGTTATCCGCCCCGCGAAAGGTCCCTCGGAGTTGGTTCCGCGTTATTGCGGTGGTCTCAGTGTTTGTGGGGGAGAAGATGCCAGGAAATCACGAGGTTATATTTATTTTGTTTTCAAGCGAAAATGTCCAGGCACACCTTTGACCTATGACCTGGCCTTGGAAAACGTGCGCTTTTTGTCAGATTCGGGTTACCTGATGGTGGGCTAAAGGCCCACTAACATGACAAAGGTTCCATGGGAACGCTGTGAGTTGAGGGAATATTACTGGTTTAGTTCGGCAAGCTTCTGAGAAAAAAAGGGTTGGGTCGGGTCGGAAAGAGCTTCTCACGGTAATAAAAATGAGGAAAAAGACACCAATTATCTCCAGATGCCAAGGGCTCTTAATTTTAACATTGCTGAAGGCAGGGATTTAGTTTATAATTTATATTAAGTACCCTGTTTAATTAATTCTATCAATTTTATATTTTATAGTGGGGGTTCATTGAGTTCTATCAGATTTATAAACTATATTTAATTTGTATGTATGGTTCAAAAGTTATTTAAGTTTTTAATTTATCATTAATTTTAATTTATATTTAACATTGATTAGTTTTATTAAATATAGCTAAAAATTCTAAGATGTTTGATGTACCGGACTTAAAGAATACTTAACAATAACTGTCAATATAGAGGGTCAAGAGTGCGGGGGAAAATGTAAGAACAAAAGTAAATAAAACACAGAAAAAAAAACAAAAAAAGTAAGTAAGTGGGGGAAAGTGAACCTGAAGGGTTACAACTGCACTATAGATAGAATATTTTCGTACATTATTATTTTAAAATGGTTACTCGTGATCAATTTTTAATATTTCGCATCAACGGCGTTTGTTTGAATCCACCACTTTATAACTTTAAATGCAGCGTATATATTAATAGCTGTGCAAGTTCAAAAATTAAACATTATGAAAATATAGTTGTTGAATTATATGAAATATTGCATCAAATTTTCGCATTGTGAATTTGATGGGAATATTATTTTTTATAAAGTCGGCTGTGGTTTTCATAATTCTGTAATTAAGCCGTTGCCTTAATTTCCTTAATAAGTCACTTGCTATTTTTAAAGGTAATTTGATGTCCTTTACAATAGAAGATAATATAATTATATTAATCGACTAAACAACATGAGTTCAATTCATTTCAGGTAAACTAGTATTTTTTTATATTCCTTTTTAACATATCTTTTAATACGAATTTTAGTTTTTATAATGAAAAAAATTATTGAAATCGATTCTATTGAAACTCTGACTGCGTCCCACAAATAAAATCGTAATTTCAGACTGCGTAACCGTTCGGTCCAACTGCTTATCGTAACTTAAATGGTGGTTGAACGACAAAACGCTTAAAACCCGTTTAAAATGAATCAATCAAAATGGTGATCTTTTTGATAACTGCTCGTAGAACCGGTTAATTTAATAGATTTTCGATTCCTATTGCGCGACATCACAACCGGAAGAAGCAAAAATCGTGCAATAACTGTTAGGGTTTTTCTGATGCATAATCAGGAAGGAATCAGAAGGTTGTTGAACGCTGCCAAAGAAATTTCAATCGGTTATTTGGTGTTATTTGTACAGTAGAAACATTTTACCTGATTTTATTTCTTACTAAAATTAAGTAACATTTTCCGAACTATTGTTCTAAATATCAGAAAACTACTAAAATTGACGCAAAATTGATTTTTTTCTACTTTCATGTTGATATTTGTCTTTTTGCTATCCAACCTGGAAACTGGCACTTGTGTCAAAATAAATGCAAGTACGTATCAACAGTAAAAGAGGCAAAGATACATAAATATTTTTATGGCAAATTATTTTCATTCATTTATGTCATTCTCTTTCATTTCATTATAAACGTTACTTTTGGCTTAATTGAACGAAACACATTGTCATAGCGTTACATCTTTTTAAATGCACATTAATCTCCGAATTATTTTTGGTTTCTTGCGAAATAGAGAATAGGCTTACACCTTAGGCTCATTTAACAGGCATACTTATCAAATCACCACCTACAACTCCTTAAAATTTTTGCATAACTTTTTAAAACACCCTGTATAGCAGTATTCCATTTTCTAGTACTTTTATTAAAACTTTAACAAATATATAATTGTATTGTTTTTCCAGATATGGGTACCGCTTACGTTTTAAGGCTCTGCTGAGGACTAGACGCTTTTCATTATCTGATCTAGATAAAGATTTGAACGAATTAATGGCTTCAAAAGTCGCTTGATGACTTAGGCCTAAGGTGGTGCCTTGGGTATTAGCCTAGCTGATTATTATTATTATTATTATCGTTTTGTTTTCCTTGTTGGGAAGCTGTTGGAAATGACCCAGACTGCGATACATGCGAAGATAAGCAATGCGACGAGTGTATCGAAAACGCAAAGAAAACCGAAAATTGCGATGAATGTCAAAAATGCTCCGAGAAATTAACTTCCAATTTCTAATAGATAATATATAGAATTGTCTAATGGAAATATTAGTAAAGTTTTACACTAAAAATTATTCATTAAAAGTTAATAACCAAATGTTTATTCATTACGAAAATAAGTCAAATATTAGTTATCTGAGCAATAAATATGCAATATCAGGTAGAATTTAAATGCAGATTCAATGAATTTGGTTCATTTATTAGGAAAATCTATTGTGCACATTATCAGTTACTCTACTGTCAATGGCGGCAGAAAAACTATGTTCTGTGAAAATTCCCAAAAGTAAAATAGAAGACTAAGCTGCTGTACCTGTTTTTGAAACGATCTTATAACCACAACAAAACTAAAAGTACTGTCAGTATTTTCTGTAAAACTTTAAGTTGATCGAAAATATAGACTTTACTCTAGACGTCAATGTTATTAGACGTAGTTTTCTTTTATAAATTTGTTTTGGTGTTTAATTAAAACTTTTTTCATGTCGTGGTTAATTATTAAAAAATATTTCTTTAGCCCATTCAGAAAAAAAAAAAAATTATTAATCGTAAATTTCTATTTTCAAATCCTCATGATATGAGTAAAATAGAAAATAGGAGCCGCCATTAATATTTTTTGCTAGTTTTGAAATTAATATTATGAAGCTAAAGATTACGGCGCAAAATGGACCTTTCACCAAAATTACAAAATTATTTTTGGTAATACCGTATACTCTAATAGCAATCATACTTAGGGAGTTATCATCATTATCAATTCCATTTAAATTATAGTTTTTTCCGAATTTCCAAACGTAGTTATTCGAGTTCTCGAGTTAGTAACGATTGTCTCTCGTTCGCGTTTGGAAAATCCGGTGAGAGGAAAACAACAAAGCACGATGTCCATTAACAAATTAAAGGCGTAACTCGACAGATAACAATACTATATTATTCTGTTAGACCGTATGACGGCGCAAAAGGGTATGGTTTTATCAACGGGATGCTCCAGTTCTCTTTATCCTAGCTGCTTTTTATGGAATATAAGAGATTAATTTTTATTAATAGAAATTGATTTGCAAAATTGTTCCAATAACTTTAAGTCAAGTAAATTCTAGGGCAATAGATTGAATTTGTACATACTGTTTATAACGAAATGGATTTGACATGCGTTAACAATCCCAATAATGTCGATTTGTTACCAACGATTAATGAGCAAGACGATAATAAATTCGAAAATCAAGAAAAGAAAAAAGTGGTTTTTGTAGATGAGAATCCTCGGCAAGAAGAGAAATCTGAGCCTGAAGATATTAAAGCATTTCTTAAAGTACTTTTGTCAAGGTCATCAATTTATGGAGTATCGAGAATTGGGTAACATTATGTTAATTAAATTGTGCTTCTTAATTTTTGGACGGGTTACGTTTGTCGGCTAAATAACTTTCATTAAAAAATTTTAAATTTTGTTAATTTTTCATTCGATAAATATTTATCATGCTAAAATTAACATAAAAGGGATACTATTTATCCGTAATGGAATGGGAAGCATAACGTTTATAGGCAAAGCGGCTTTTCAGTTTTGGAGGCTTAAGACAAGACTGGTTATATCTGAAATGCGTGGCTGTGTTGTAAAAGCTTATTTTAATTATCTACGGTATAATTTTATCTAAAAAAACTTTATTACAATTATTCCTAATCGGTCGATAAATTATTTTTAATATTGGTATTTGATAACCCTTAGGAAATTGCCAATTTCCTCTATTGGAAAACTTCAAATTTGTTATTTAATAACTACTAATTAATAAATACTAAATAATTATAGAACAAGATAGGAAACTAAAGCAGACATTATGAAAACCAAAAAGAGTTGCTGTAATAATTTTAATAAATAAATAAATCAGCTAGGCCCAAGTCATCTAGCGACTTATAATGCCTTAAAACAGGTGGCTTGGTTACAATGCGTAGGAGCGTGGTGGCAAGCCCTTCATGCGAGGCGCCTCCATGCCACGCGAGCCAACAGCTCCCTACATTTACTATTACCGTTAAGAGCGATAAAACTAATAAAATCGCATACATGAAAAAAATAATATACTAATTTAATAATTTTAATTTCTTATTTACTAGTTTAATGCATTTTTTAATATTTTACGAATATAAATAATTGAATTATGTTAAGAAACATATTAACTCTGCTTGGTAAAGCAAAGTTATTAAAGGCCACAGAGAACATTTCTATGAGGAAAATTAATAAAGCCAAAGAAAGGAAGACAACTAGTGGGACAGCTAAAAATGTCAACTCCAAATTTAAATTCTTAAGCACCTGTTAACCAACACTGGTACAATTTTAAACATTAATTTAACGGTGTTGATTGACTTTAGACTCATCTTGGTTCTTGCTGTTAACCCCAAGTCCATTGTACCAGAATTGCATAACTAAACGATAGCATGTTTACAGGTCGATGGAGAATTCATAGTGCCAATTTTTGAAACGTAAATGAAATATTTGACAACAGTGCTCTTTCGTGTATATATTTTATCAAACTTCTAAAACTATCAACAAATGCGAACATTTTATTGAAAATTGATAGATGATCACTCGTAATCTTTCACGTAAAAGAAAACAAAATGTTTAAAATAACAGGTTTAAGCTACCGGTTGCTAGTATAATACAAACAAAATTCTTATTTAAGAAGATTGTTTAATAAAACCAGATAATTTAAACATGTTTTTTAAAATTAAATTATATTAAAAGATATGAGGCAAAAGCGAAAATTAAATTTATCATTAAACTTGCTAGAGGTTTAAAATAAGCTTTGCAAGAAATAGCCACTACGTTTAACTTTAACACATCCCTTAATTTAAATGTTGTTCAGTTACTCACTGATCTAGTAAACTTATGAACGAAAATTCATATACCGTTGCAAACTCCTAAACCGTTTAATTAAGTGAATGTGTATACGCAATTTCCATTTAATACTTTAAAAACCATGATAATTAAATTAATAATGTTATTAAATCTCAATAAAACTTACATTTTTATTACACTTAAATGTGAGCAAAACCGCTGGAATCACTTCAAATGGGTTATATAAGCTTCTTATAACAGAAATCTAGCATCTATTTATGTGCTACCTATATAGTTTTTGAAGACAACAAAAAGAGGCAGTACGAATTTTTTCGGTAAAAAAGGGCTCTATTAGTGTTTATAAGTATACTTATAAACACTACCCTGGACTTTAACACGTACTGCTCTACAATTTCACATCTTATCAATTTGCTTAAATTTGAGGCTTGAAACCGTAAAATAAAGGTTTTTATAATTTATTCATTTCCATTTGTATATAAATTTAGGAAAATTGACTGAAATTATTTTCAAACATTTAAGACAAAAACGAAAAAAAATCCCTAAATCTAAAATATCATCAATATATGTTCCTTTATAGGTTCCAACTGTCCTCCTTCTTAAATCTTCATTTAAACTGCTTTGGTAAAAGTAGGGCTTCTAACGATAATTTGAATAAGACAAACTGATAATGATATCTCATATCAGATATATTTCCGATAAACAACCTGATTTATCTGGCTACTTGTACCCTTTTTTATCTGACCTGCGGCTATCGGGTTTTTTATTTGGTTTCGGTATCCGATGAGACCACAGATATAGTAAGAAGTGTTGTAATGATTTATAATAAAAAGTACTGCTACTTCATGGAATTATATATCATTACAACAAATTGAAATAGAACCATGGAACAAAATTCAAGATAGTAAGAAGTATTTTTTCTCAGATAAGCGCGTAGATATCGGTCTTCATGTTGTCTACCTTTAGACCAGTGCCACAACTAGCTTTTCTTTGGCCCTGTGCAAAATAACATTTTTGGGCCCTTTATTTTTTTGTTAAATTACTAAGACAAACACGAAACGAATTGTGCAGGGAGAATAATTGGGATCAGAAATTTCATGAAACAAGTTAGTGGGCGTGATATTCGACGGTGAGAATATAATGGTGGTTTTATGAATACACATTTTCAATTGTAATGTCATTTTTAACCGAGCTCCAGGTCATTTGGCGTCTATAAATTCAAATTATAGAGGCTTATATTTGCATTTAATAATTTCATTGTCCTTTTTGGATATTTACTGAATTTATTAAATATTTGAAGTTAATTGTCCGAGCGAGCGTAGCGGGCGAGGTGTTATGCTTAAATAATATTCATAATGGAACTATTTTCAAAGGGAAACCCGAGGAGCAGATCACTTCCTGAATTTTTAGGACACCCTCACATGACTAAATCATGATTATATATAGTTAAAATCAAATATTTAGCTTTGGCTGTACAAAAAAATAAAAATTGTTAATACATTATTAAATTTTAAATCATGATAATTAGGAGACCCTGCAACAATGTGACCTGCATTTCGGGAAACCTCATAAAATTAAAACGACAGCGTTCCACTTAAATATCCGCCGTCAGTTCCGTTCATTTATTTGGCTTAAAATTCATTGAAATTTTTAGCGTAGAAAAAAATCTAAGATGACCAACAGCCGCGTAGAAATTGAATTTCACAGATTTAGTTATGAATGTGGTGAGGGTTAAAAGCGAATTTTCAATTATTTCAATAGATCTTAGATAATTTTATTCTCGGATATCGGGTCCTACAGTTTTTGGCACTTTATCCTCACCTGAAATGATAAGAGCTCTCTAACTTCAAGAAACTGCCGTATCTTTCTTTTTATTAACTGCTCTAATTCATATAAGAAATTTTAAAATTGAACTTCTTTTTTATATTTATTTAATATTTTCATATAAATAACTAAATTGGGTTTTCAGCATCTTTGTAATTTAGTGAAATAATAGAGATATTCTGAGCCTAAAAAGTAAGAGACGGAGAGAGGAATAGTTTGCCACTATCTAGCTATTGATGTATAAATAAATGATTTTGTTGGTTTGTGGGGTTGTTAGTGTGTTTGTTGTTTTGCCACCTATGCATTTTAGGGAGTATCTATGTGAACCATCAATTTTTTATACGATCCTGTAACCTCCCAAATTTTTTTGAAACTTGATAAAGGGTATACCAAATTGTGTAGGTAAGCGAAATGACCAAAATGAATGCAAATTGTGAAATACTATCCGCCGACAATTGAAATAGGAACTGATAAAGTTGTGTACGCTTTGTCGTCGCAAACGTCGCATTTTAACACTTGTTTTTGTCATAATTTTTGTTTGTATTCCATCTAGCTTTTTTAAATATACACTAAAACGACTGGAGATTTTACTACTAATAATAGACTCAACTTCGAGTAACTTTTATTGTTATTTTGTTTTTACGATTTGATCAAGGGTAAAATATTCATTTTTGACACAATGACTATTTACAAAAAACATTTCCCTTTTAATCTTTAGAAAAGTGGAATATTATTCCGATGGAAAAGTCAAATAAAGTACATAATTTTGTAAGTAATTGCTGTAAGAGATTAAAAAGAATACGATTTTGTTTACGGGCTATTTTTAAAATTAAGCAAATTTACCTTATATCAGAACGTAGAAAAATATTTCATAGATAAAAGTCACATAAGGCTGAATTGTGTATTAGTGGTAAAACCTTTAGTCGTTGTAGTTAATACTTTTAAAAGCGAAACAGAAACAGATCAAAAAGATGTGACAAACCAAATGTTAAAATTCGTCGGCAGTGATGACCAAGCCCGTAAAACTTTCTAAGTTCTTCTTTCATTTGTTGGATTTTAACATATTACTAACAACCTGAAAAGACACCTGTTTTGAAATGTATATTTTGAAATGGTAGAAAGGAAGCCAACTGGATTCATCAAGGATTATGGTCCACCGTTTTGGTTCTGGGAATTATTGGATGCATCTTTCATTGTCACAGCTTTCTTACTACATACTTTTCCTATCCAGTTGTAATGAATCTGGAAGTTGAAAACAAGTGGATTTCGGAATTTCCGGCGATTACAATCTGCAATTTAAATAGGTCAGTAATAATTCGTCATTTGCTTCACAGAAAAACCATGGTCGAAAACCAATATCAAATTTTGGTTTTTATTATTTTCGTTATGTTTTTATATCATTTGCTATTAACAGTACCTACTTCAACGCATTGCAATAGCCGTCCAAAGAGGCAACGCGGCTTCGGTACTAAACACTTTTCCCCCAGGCTATTTGTTCAAATTACCTTAACGGTTTTATCGCTGTACAATTTCATTAACTTGTATTCAAATGTTAATTTTTGCTTTGAAAAGATCCGTTATCAATAAAGATACAGCAGTAGCCTTTGCTTAAAACTTTGAAGTTTGAATTAAACTTGTAAAAACGATCTATTTAGAGCTTGAAACATATTTTTTGGATACATGTTAATTATCATTGCTAAGAAAAATGAATTTTCAACTATAAATTCTTATCAATACTGAAAAGTTATATTTTGGGTTGGTTTAGTAGAAGAGAGCCTAGTTAGCTTGAAAAACGTTTATTTAGTTCTGTAAAATCCGAAATGTATTCGTTAAAGACGTGGGGTTTTTAACTTATTTAATTTCAGAGCTCACCAAAAGAAATTAAAAGAAGCTTGTTGGAATGATGGGACCCTTCAATATAAAGCATGCCATGAGTACAACCAAATCAAAACAAGAGCTTTTCCAATTTCGAAAACTGGAATAACTCAAACGGTAATATATCTTTTACTCATCCATCAATTGCTAAAACCAAAACGGCAATAAAAACGTTCTAATTAATAGAATAGGGCTGCAGAAATCGTGTGATATTTTTGTCTGAATCTGTTTTCATGCGATATGAAAGAATACCATTTATTCTTTTTTCACCCACATTTTTTAAATAACATTTTGTCCTTTAAAATGTGGCAAATTTCGCCGGTTAATAAACGAAGGTTGCGAACTTAAACCTTAAAACGTTGTTATCAAAGCTTAATTTTAAAATTGAGCTTCACACTTCTTAAGTGATATTTTATAAATGGTATGGTTAAATTAAATTTTTCCCAAAAAAACTTCCAAAGAAATAGAGAACCAAATTCAATTACAAACACGAATGACTTTTTGGCGAGATTCCGTGCCTCTAGTTCCACTGCTAGTCAAATATCTCATTATATTTCACTGTAATAACTCTATGATATTTTTGACTAAAGAAAAAAATAGAGATGATACCTACACGTTTTACCAAATCATATTAAAATATTCGGAAGGCTACCGCTAAGTGTGTATGATTTCTGCAATGAGAATTTTAAAATTCTGAGTTTCTCGATATTAATTTAACAGGGATTAAAAAAATTCATACGATGCGAACAGTTCCAGACAGGGCCGCTAAGCGCCGGAAAAGTGAAAACATTGGATTTTCTTTCGGGTTTTGCCGAACTTCCAGAGACGTTTAGGGAACAAGCTGGACACGACTTCCACGACTTAGTGAAGCATTGTTCATTTAACGGAGAACCGTGTAACGACCAGTAAGTATTTAGCTGAAAGATGAAGATCAATTAAATACAAATAAGTACAGATAACTACTCTGATCAGAAGTTAAATGAAAGCTTTAGATATAATCATGTCACCCTACTTTAGCTCATAATCGTTCAGCCTTGTCTAAAATGCGTGCTTGCAAATAGCAACTTTTTCTATTTATCAACGAATAAAAAACCAATTTTATGAATAAATGTAAATTTTGCTTTTTCTTTTGTAGAAACTTCTCCAGATTTTCAACTTTATCGCTGGGAAACTGCTTTACGTTTAATGGAAAAGGAAGCTCATCGAGTCCTCTAAGAACTCAATCAATCGGTGTTGAATCGGGTAAATTATTCCAAAATGATTAATTCACTGCTTTACCATAAAATAGACAAAGTTTCGGTATCAATATGAGAATCAGGGAATTTCAACGGGTATTTTGTGCAGAATGAATGATTGGAATTAAATTAACACCACTTTTTCAGAACGATTAAAGATAATAAAAGTCTATTCGTGAGAAACAGTTAATGAAATCAGTTAATTTCTAAACTCCGTCATAGTGGATTGATTTGTTGTTAGTACTATTGGCAATAATTAGCTCAAAATCGTTTTTGGTTTTGACAAATAAGACGCTCTAGTTGTTTTTTATTATGTTGTATAATATTAATTAAGCCAGGAAATATGATTACTTTTTAGCTATACGTTATTGGGAAAATTGAAATGCGCCGTTGATAGGCTGTAAGATATTTATTTCCGAAGGCTGTTATTATAAAATCTTGCCGTAACTCAATGTTTTACAGGTTTGCATTTGGAACTGAATGTAGAAAGGGACCAGTACCTCAAAATAAGCGAAAAGGTCGGAGCTAGAGTTGGCGTTCACGGTTTTTCATCTGATCCTATACCCTCCGAAGACGGCATGGATGTGGCACCGGGGCACGAAGTGTTGGTGGCCTTAAAGAAGGTAACTTTGTTATCAAATACCCTACGCGTATTCTTTAACTTCGCAAAGGAGCCTTATCCTTTTAAGATTTTAAACTTTATTCAGAAACTTCATTGTACTATAAGGTCAAATTATACAGGAGCACAGTTTTCAAATTACCTAAGGGCACTTACATTCGGGAAACTTTGGTGCATAAGTTACAGGGGTAGCCTATTTTTACGTAATAAACTATATCGTATTACCTTAAATTAAATCTTTAAATATTTTCACTAACATACCCATATTATAGTAGATACTGTTCTTTCGATAAATTTACGATGATAAACAAATCGAAGGTTTACAAAATATTTAAATTGAAATTACAATTAACGAAATTAATAGGATTATTAGTAAAATGATTATTGTAGGGCATCGAAACGGTAAAATTTGTTGCAGGAGGTGGAATATTGGCTATGCAATAGGAGGCGGGTTCGATCCCAACTTGTGGTACTGGTTGAAAAATCAGAGCTGTTCCTTTTGCATTGAGGTTTAAAGTTCTCAAGCCACAGGTTTAACGACTTATACCCCGAGTTTTGGTTTCCCCTTTCATAAAAGCTTGCTTAGGCTAACAGTAAAAGTAAGTGTAGGTATCTGTGGGCTCACGTGGCATGAAGGGCTTGCCGCCACCCTCTTACACATTGTAACCCGATCACCTGATTTAAAGTAATCATAAGTCGCTAGATAACTAGGTGGGGCCTTGGCTTTACGCTTAGCTTAGCAAAGCTGATTATTGAGCTTTCCAGTGGCCACTAAATTCATTACCAGGGCTTTGAAAAGTGTGTTTTATTGCTTCATAGTATTGAAAACTGCGTCAGACCTCTTAAGGGGGAAGAATAGTAAAAGCCTCTTTTTCGTTCAAGGTGAACGTTTCTCTTTTAACAATGACATCATTGAACTATATTTTTCTTATTAGGCTGAACCTTCCTCTAGTGCTTAAAATAATTTTGGTAATTATAATATTAATAGTTAACGAGATATGAGGTCCTAACCAAAGGGTAGTTTGTGCGCTTGCCCAACTTGTTTAGCTCCGGGGGTCCGAATTAAAACGTAATAACTTAATTATTTTTAAAATTAAAATTGTCAAAATTATTTTAAGCTCTAAACAAAAGGCTGTTCTACACTTAAATATTAACTTTATAAGTTAAAATACAAGATTAAAAGAGTTCAGCTTGAAATAGCTCGAAAGTAGACAATGGCCACTGTAGTCTTCCCCCTTAAGAGGCAAACTTTTAAATACTTTCTTGTTATGTTTTACTGATAAAACCAGGAAACAGTATTTTTCAATTAATCTGTAATAAAATTTAAGCTTGTTGTTGCCATTTTAGATGTCAATTCAACGACTTCCAGCACCTTATAAAGATATGTGCCACAATTACACAACAAACGAAGAAATCGACAATAGTCAGGAAGTAAGTAAATAAATAAAGGGTGTTTCAAAAAGGTTATGCAAAAGGTTTCAGGAGTTATAGGGGGTGAGTTGAGAAGTATGCCCGTTGTGGTCCCATTTTCCTACGATGAGTTAAAAGAGCACCAGAGAGCTTCAAAGTGTTACCTACTAGCCCTTAGAAGTAGGCTGCAACAAGCACAAAACCAAGCAGCAGGGAAATGCGATTCCAGGGGTACGATGAATTTGCGAATGCGTGGGAATTGAGATAAATAACAAAAAGAAATAAGTAAATAAGAAATGTGCAATGAGTTTAATTAAACACAGAAGAACAAAGTAGGAAAATGTGTATTTTGTTTCTTCCTTCAACTTTTACACAAAGACGACAGCGTCGAAGGAGGGAATCGCGTACATGTTGAAATACTCCCGGTGTATTTCGAATAAGTTCGGTAGTGGTTGACCTACTTCGTTCCTGTTCTTCAAAACGAACAATTCGTTTGTAACGACCCAGTCGCAGAGAAGTTCAAGTAAAACATTAAGTCATGTACCCAGAATGTGCCTGTCTCGCGTAATCGACGATGGACATTGGTAAAAGTCCGTGAGATGCAGATGCACCGGTTCGGGTTCCTTTAATTGCTGGCAGAGACGTTGAGCAGCCAAAGCATAGCAATCCGTTAGTCCATACACAAAATGAATATCCGCCAGTTCTCCCGAAGTTAACTTCATTGTTGTAGTTCGAAATTGATGAAAAATCGCGGTTCATCACTACTTTAATTACTGTTTAAGTTTACTTTTGTTCGCTGCTTACCTTGATTTGTTTACAAAGTCCTTTTTTACCTATCACACGAACCCAAACCTCAATGTTCGCATTTCCTTGCTGCTTGGTTTTGTGCTTGTTGCAGCCTACTTCCCGGGGCTAGTAGGCCACACTTTGAAGCTACGGGGAAAGACAGTTACGGGGAAAGACAGCTACGGAGAAAGATAGTTATAGGGAAAATACAACTATGGGGGAAAACCGTTAACGGAGGAAGACAGCTAAGGGGAAAACCGTTAGAGAGCAGCTAAGGAGCGAAGACTCACCGCTTGCTTCGTGGTCTCAGGCTCTTTCTCTCTGTAGGTGGAAAATATTGCCCCGAAATCGTGAAAGCAAAATATTTGCCCTTGCATTCTTTAGGTTCAAGTTATTTCTGTCTTGGTAGTATTGGCAGAAAGAGCCTAAAGAACTACAAATAGTTTTGCATTTCGTTTAGCCTGCAGGTTTTTGAAATTTTCATTAATAATTAATCAAAATGTACCGTTACTTATTGCCAATGTAGAATTTCAACGTAAAATATTGTAAAATCTATATATCCTTAGCGTTGTTTTAGATCTTGCTTCCAAAATCAAACCATGTCAAGGTGCAATTGCACAAATCCTTTAGTCAAAAGTGAGATAACTATTGCCGACGTACGAGTGTGTAACCTTACCAGTGAAGAGGATGGTAAGTAGGAACTGTTTCTTATAATAACAAAAAACCTAATAATTTTTGAAATACCATATCTGGTACGTCGTTTAGTTTCATGGTTAGTCGGTATTAAATTTGATATAAAACAGGAGTAGAAAAAACATATTTTGGTTTATGGCATTGGATAAATTGGTTGAATTTTAAGTGAATGGAGTTGCAATAATTGGTCTTGATGTATAATCCCAGAAACAATTTCCATTTTAAAAGGATATTTAACACTTAAAAGCGTCATTACTTAGCCTAGCTGATTATTACCTTTGATGACTAAAGGACTACGGTCGCTATCGGTACACATCACTAAAAACCAATAACTTTTTAAAGTATGCTGTTTAGAAGATGTGGAATCGTTTATGCAAAACCACTCAGATGAAGAAACCTTGTGCAAGTGCCCCTTGCCTTGCGAGTAAGTATTACGCACTCTTCTATTGAGGTTTGAACTCAATACATTTTTGATGCAAATTTGATAAATGTTGCTATTGTCCTGGCCTTATATATAATATAATCATAATGAAATATTGAAATGCGAGAGTTTATTTTAGTTTAAAAATAATATGATAATTAAAAATTTTACATTATTTTATTATAATAATATAAAATAACCGTCACAGACAATTAGCTGATATGTGAGCTCAGATTCTTTTCGAAATCTGAGCCATTCTTAGATGTGGAATCTTCTCCTATTCCCGCTAAAACCTTTTTGAGTAAAAAATAACCCAATCATTTATTATGATGCACTGCTTAAAAGCAAAGATTTTGTAGAGCTACCTGCACTTCGCAGAATATTCGTAGTAGAGTTCTAGCTTAAAATGTTTCTTTTTTAAATAGACTTAATCCCTCTTCTTATTTTAATGAAAAATTAATCAACAAATTTAGCGCTCTCTTTGGTTTAAAAAACATTTATTCCATGAATTATTTTTATTTTATTTAACGATATTTTAATTATTTCATTAATAAAATAATTAAAAAAATATCTTGCAAGTACTGCGAAGAATTTTTAGAGCCACAACTAGTAAACTATACTGTACTATACTGAAAACAGTATATAACATTCATTCTAATATTTTAAGAAATAGATTTACTCAAAAACAAAATTGATGAAATCACTCTCTTTGAGCGTTGCCAAAAAATTGTAATCAATTTAGGTCAGAAAATTTCCTATTGTCTTGATAGGTTTGATTTTAAGTGCTTACATAAAGAAGGTTTGAGAGTAAAATTTTGAGATCTATTAATAAACAGGCACCACTTAAAACAGTGCACTACTTGTAGTCATATTTATTTAGAAATTGTATTAATGTTAACATCGTCGTCTTTCCAAAGAAAATTAAATAGTTTATAATTGAATTTTGTAGTTTTTTCATTAATATGCTTATATATTTACCACAATTTAAATGTTTTAATACACAAAAAAATAACAAACACCGTTCGGGTATTGTTGGATTTGAGTTAGCAGGATGTTCAAGTACCGGGGCTCTGGGTTTTTTTTCCATTGAATCGTTTGTGTTGTTTTTGGTATTTTTCGGAAACCTTAACTTCATTCATTGTCATTTTTACTATAGGAAACTCTACTTTAATGAAGAAACATCTTTCTCGATTTGGCCTGCGGAGAGATATTTCGAAGAAAAGGTATAATTAAAAATTATTATATTGTAGATGTAAACAGTATATCGGATAGAACTTTAAAGAAGGGGATGCATAAGAGGTTTTTCATTGGTTTTTAGAGTGAGGTATCATATATAATACTCCTGTTAAGAAAAAAAATGGTTTTTGTTGACACCATTCGCCCACGTAGAGGGGCCCTTGGATAAAATATAAAAATCTTTTGTTTGGTCGTTGTTTGTTCTAGGAAGATTTGGCCCTCTATCTATTGAGGCTGTAGGTTAATTTTCGAAGTATAATTTTAGATTCAATAAAGTTTTAAATTAAAAAACTAACGATTAACAAAAATGGTACCTTAGTTAGTCCTTGAAAGGTAATATTAAAAATTTAAAGCCGTTTGCTCTCCTAACGCACCCAATTAACCAAAAAGTCGTAGAACTACATAAAACATATTTAGTTTCATTATGGTTTTAGGCAAAGTAAAAGGATTTTTAAAATAAAAATTAGTTTGAACCCAAAGGGACCTAAAACCAAGGTACGCAGGAGGAATAATTCGGGTCAAATGCCAATAACAAAGTATCTATTTTCAAAATAAATTTCTCAAAGCAAAATTCTTAATGCATAAAAAGTGAAATGTACAAGATACTGGATGGCACGTTTTTTATAAATTCAATTTCCTCATTTCCTTAATTGAATAAAATTGAAACCATCGTAGTCAGTTAATAAGGCATGGAAAGGCCCTTAAATTTTTAATACTCAGTCAATGTGAACTTGGTCGAAAGCAGGGCCGGAAAGTTTCCTTCTGTCTTTTGCTTAATAATCTTATATATTCACCAACTTTTATTTTTTATATTTCTGTCTGCCATATATTTTCCCAACGAGCCCTACACCATATCTCGCTCCCTTGCTCGATGTGGGAGATAACACCACTCTCTCTCTCTCTCTCTCTCTCTCAATTTTCACATCGAAGAAAATTTAATCTTTAAACTGTTTGGTGATTTCTACGAAATTTCAAAAACCAATTCGCACTTTTTATTTTAAAATTTTAATTACTTAATTACAGGAAAGTAAGCTAACTGTGGCTCGGCCGAAAGCCCGTCTACCTAGATAGTTTTTATACATCTATATAAGGAAATATTCCTAAGGAAAATGAAACTGATAAAGTAATCTCATTCCAAGAGTTCACTAAACAATATGAACCGAAAATATATATAATGCTTATTTTTAATTATAAATTCTGTTTTCATATAGATTAATTTACTACTAACAATTTCGAAAAATAATAAATAATAATGGCGTTTAATTTTGTTTTACCAATTTCGATAAAATATCTCTTAAGCAAAGCATAAACTGTTTATTAGTCCATTTAAAAATCAATCGTACAAAATTCAAAATGCATTAAATGTTGCAGCGCTAAGCAAACTAAAAACAATTCCGTAGCCCAATCCATCGGAAGAAATTACTCGCCATATTCCTATACGCATATCTAGGCTTATCTACGAGCTTGTTTACTTTTAAACCAGAAGGATACCCTTATTTCTTCAACTTATGCCAGCAATCGAATAAATTATGTAGTGGGTCACATTTATTGTTCTAAAAATAGCCCCAATCTATAAGAATAATAAATAAAATTTTGTTTGAATTTTTGCTTACTAAAAATTTGATATTCGCTTAAGATGCCATTGGTAAGAAGGTTATAACAAAAACTCATAGACCTTGTAATTAAACAGGAAAAAGAAGATAGAACAGGAATCATATTACAGCAAGAGCAACAAACTTTGGACCAGCAAACGTCTACCCTTAAAGAATACAGGTAAATTATAATTATTATGATGAGAAGATTAAAAAAATGTTTCTTTCATTATTAAAAAATTATTTTGTAATAGGCGCAACAGAATAAAAGTAAAAATTTTCTTCAAAACTTTAGAAACAGTTATATACAAGCAGCTTCCAATGTTTCAAGTAAGTGGTCTTTCTAATTGTTTTATAAAATTATGTTATCATCGGCCTTACATGCATCGACAATATAAATAAAAACAATAAATCTGTTTATAATGTATGACTACAAGAAAAAATACACCTAGGTCATAAAAAGTACCTTCATCAGTTAGAATTATTATACCCCTTATTTTCCCTGAAATCAGCTGGAGAATACAACGGAATAAGATTCCAAGTATTCAGTTTAGAAGTACAGGAAGATACTATTCTCTACGATGTATATTATATTTGGTAACATCCGAGAAAAATCTTATCTTCATTCCGTGCCGTGTGGTTTGGTTATTTATTTGTTATACCAGCTTAAGTATAAAAATAAGTGTGCTCTTGGATGAATAAGGGAATGATATGAGTTAACTGGAGGCTGCCTTCGCATAATGGGCAATAGTACATGAAATGTATTGAAAACTACTATTTGATTTAGGGAAGAATAGGGTGTGGCCAGTGAATGATTTCATTCATATAATTAAAAAAATTCCGTTAGTACTAAGAAATACTTAAGCTCTCTCTATCTCTCATTTACGGTATAAATCGATTAATTGTGGCAAAAAAATTACAGAATCTTTCTCGACGCATTCTGGTTACGGTGAATTTTAAAACATTTGAAGTATAAAAAAAGTGAAAACAGTTCTTAGATTAAACGGAGTTTATAAAGTGTGTTTAACAAACTAAGAGGAAACGCTTCTGTAATTAATGCTTTTTGCCCCAAAAGCGTGTTTCTAATGTTTAAAGCTGCAATTTATTTTCTCAATTTATTTACAGAATTCGGAGCTCTTTAGCCAAATGGGTGGACAGCTAGGGCTTTGGCTGGGTGTATCACTAATCGCCCTTTTTGAATGTTTAGAAAGCTTTCTTCTGCTGATACACTTTGCACTGCGAAGAAAATCCTGAAGCTAAAAATAAAGCTAAATTTAATTGTGTTTGAAAAAATCCCCATAATTAATCAAATACATTGCTTTTAAATGGAGCCATGCGAATAACTAAAGAAATTGGATAAAACTAAAATAAATTGGAGTTTACTTTGCAAATTGCTTTGATAATATTTTTTTTTGTTAAAACGATAACTTGACGCTTCCTGAAACGAAATAAATCTAAATCTGTCTTGGAAACATTTGGGAATATTATTTGAAGATTTCTTGCATATTGATATTTATTCTCCTTAAGAGTCACGTTGGCTCTAAAGAGTAATTTATAATTCATACAGTGTGAACAAGCGCAATTGGTAGTGGTTAATGGTTTGACCATTTGGGTGATCTGTTTATAAAAGGTTTTCCGAAACTACGCACGGTGTTTTTCTTACCCTTCCCCTTGAGTCGCTTTCCTAGCCATAGGATTCCCGGCGAACTAGCCTACATTACGTGAAATAATACTCACTCTCACATATCTTTAGTGCTTGAGGTTTGGGAGGTTGAAATGGGTGACTATGGCTTATTTTCGTATTTATTGAATTGATAATTACCAATTCAGAAAAACAATAAAAGTTTGAAGTAAAACGCATAAAACAATTTAATGACAAAATGCAAATATTAGAAAATGTTAAATCCTTAGATGTTAACAAACTTTAACATTATCTCTAGCCTTTTAAACTTTGCTACTTAAACTACTACCACCCCAGGTCAATACACCCCCCTTAGGGTTTAACAGGGTATTATACCCGTAAAAGCAGACTGCCAAAATCTTATCATAATAACTTGACAATCTTATTTGGTCGCAGCATGGCAGAATTAACACAGGGACGGTTCTTATTATATGTGTGATTCAAGAAAATAAAAGAGGGGGGATTAAAATGTTCAGAGAGACTGTGCATCCGTCCCTTGAAGACCGTGCGCTCACCTTAATCATCAAATCGTATTAGCTTTATTTCGCATTTATAATATATATATTTTGTCTAATTTATCGACTCACTCATACAGTTTCATTTTCGGTGACAATTATGAAAGGAAAGATATTCAAGTTTACGAAGGTAATTATAAAGAATAAACGAACACGCCAGACAAAAGGACAATTGATAAGTAGTAGATTTTCCTACGTTTTCCCCTAAAAATTCACTGGGTCAAATAGCGAGTCAAGTAAAGTCCCCCACCTTCAAACTGACAAAATCACCCCAAATCTTGAGTTTACCTTCTAAGAACCACAACAAAAAAAAAGCAATCAAGTAAAGTTTCATTTTAACTGTGAGTTCCTGAGATATCAGTCATTAAGGCCGGGAACCGAAAGAAAAGAGTAAGTTCCCTTTAAGATTTTGCCAGGTCCCTTAGTTTTATTTTATAATTTTGGTTTATGTCCCCATTACATTGTTGACAAAGTGTATTTTTGTTAAAAAGGGTTAATAAAGAGAATTTTGATTGATATCGTACTGTTTTTCCGTCTGAGACTCCATAACCTCCTCCTTCCCCTTTTATAATCATTTTTGGTTGGAGCCTACAATACCGGACTATTAATATCACATTTGATTAATTACCATCTAATCACCAAAACGCTCCGACCGTCGAGGGTTATAATGACTCTTGAATTATGTTCGGAAAATGTTCACTATGCCCATTTCCTCCCACAAAATGCTTACAGCATAAATATGTATTTTTGTTAACCCGTTCTATGGGAAAGTCATCTCTTCCCAACCAATATATTAATATTTACATTTATTCAAGTTGGTTTTTACTTTGGGGAAGGGTAAAAATAATACACCGCGCAGGCATTCTTTGTCTAAATACCGTGAATCGCTATTACACTTTCTATTTTGCATAGTTTATGGTACACAGTAAAATAATATTAATTTTATTACATGAATGCTCAAAGAAGCTACTTCAAAATTAAAATCACGAAAAACGACCGTTTGAACTACTTAATATATTTTAATAGATGGCAATACCTCAATAATCGAATTTCGTGTTGGTGACGTTTGAATCCCCATGATACAAAAATTTGCCTGGCCACACTGCGGAAAACGTTACCACTTTTCTTTTTAGGTCATTAAAGGAAATGTCATAGAGCTGGGCCGTCCCTGTTTCAATTCTTCTATGGTCACAGATTGGAGCTCCAGTTTGGCGGTCCAGTTGGTCCCTTGGTGGTTTAGATCGTGCAAAATACATTGGTTCTCGCGCACACACCGCACAACCGGGGGGTTAAGATAGGCTCATTTCGCCCGATTCTCGGAACGAAGGGCTCCGGAACGTTCACCGACTGATCTTAACTATAGGATTAAGTTATTGCTTTCATTTTTCTGTTTCGCCTACTGTCGCCTTTTCTTATGGATTACTTCGAAGAAATAATTTACCAGGGAGCTCGCTCAGTTGACACTTTGGGGGTTGGCGAGTTAGATACAGGATATTTAAAAAAATGGTTATATTAAAGTTTATGGGATTGTTTTTCATAATAGCTTTGTAGATGATAATAAGTTAACTTTAAAGTGCTTACAAGGGCAGACTCTAATAAGGGTTTGAAATGGAAACATTTAATAAACAAATAACAAAAGATAAAGTTTTATTAGCAAACAGCTATAACACTATACGTTCTCAGGTGGGTGGGGACTTAATAATAATAACCGAATTATTATTATTTACATTTTTAAATTGGGGATTTTTAGCAAATAAATACTTTGACGTCAGTACTGGTGGCTCTGATCATAATGGCTTTGTCTTGTGGTGAAGGTTGTGCGAGAAATAGATACGTGGCCACGTTCGCTACGATTACGAAGCCGCCTGTCTCTGAAAGCGAACTACAGCACGCACTCCACGTCGTCGGGACAAGAGCCCTAGTCAGACAGGACGCGGGAACCATGGTGTTTTTAATTTATTCTTTAAGTGTCTTCTCTGTCGCACTTATGAGAACTTACCTTCCAAATCGTTTGAGTCCAGTTTTAATATTAGTAGCGTCACGTAGTCTTTCAGCATTACATCATTTTTGGAGCACTAAAGGGCCGTGCACCTGAGAATGCAGACACAACTCTCTACCACTCAAGTTATTTATAAAATCGTCATTAAGAATGAATCAAAACCACATGGACTTTCAATGTTTGTTTAACAAAAGACGCCAGCTGTACACCATAAAAATCAAACATTTTCTACCCATTCCGGGTGAACCTTAACTCAAAAATTGCGTTGAAAAGCATATACACAAATATAAGAAATTAAGACAAAATCGCTTTTATCAAAGCACATAAAAGGCAAAAATGGTGTATGATATATTTTTTAAAATTTTAAACCAAAGAAAAAGAAGTTTAAAGGAATTATGTAAAAAGCTCAAACGTTTTATTTTGGTTTTAGTACAACTTTAAAGGTTACCATAGTTTTTATTTTTTATTTGCACTTTAAAGTGCTGGCAACATTACAGCTTCCGCATTTGTAAAAAGCATTTCTTATATAATTTTTCCCAAATTCCCAAATCATTAAATTTGAACTTTTTTAAATAGCTTTAAAAACGGATAAGCCATATCTAAAAACAAATACATACAATGAACTTTGTTAGAGGGAATTTAGGTAAAAGTTAGTTTAATTGCATGAGGTAATAAGCCATCTTTCCACTACAGTAAAGTTGAGTTGAGATGATTTCTGGATAACAGTACTTCGTGGTAATTGTATTTTGTGGATTATCAGATTTCATTGGGTATCATATATTCAATTGCACAGACGTTTGTCTATTGAAAGAACGCCAATAACACTGGTTTTGAAGTATTGAAATATGTGATTTAATAACAAAAATAATAAAAAAAAGAGGGTGGTGGCAAGCCCTTCATGCCACGCGAGCCACTTGGTGTATTTGAAGTGGGTTTCGGCCAGCTTGGCGACTGATTTTCTAACAATTGTTAGTGTAACAAGAGCGTACATATATTTTGATAATTTTTGATATAGCATTCTGAATAATTTGGTTCATCATAAATAGAATTGCACAAATGCTTGACTATTGGTGGAACGTCACTGAATTGATTATTAAAATATTAAAATGTGTGACTTTTTCAAACATTTTAAGTTGATTCTGTTTAAATTCTCGTGTAGTGATTCTTCTTGAGCAGTTTAATTTTTTATAGTTTAAAACTGTAGCGTTTTTTTTCAGTTGGTCGAGTACTTATTGCAGACATTTACGGCTAATGCACTTTTGTTGATGAAATTGTCTTGGTTTTTCAAGGAAACAATACTAGTTTAAAATTGTAGCATTGTTCTTGAGCTGTAGTGTTTGCCGCTAGTGATACCCAGTTTTGGTTGATCAAGTCTGGGATGAATAAGGTTCAATATTTCTTCAGAATCACTGATTGTGCTGACAAACCAGTTACGGTTTACTGTAGCTGTGGTGTTATATTTGTTGAATTCCATTTTTTTTTTCATGTTTATTTTTATTGATGTGGTGGTTTTGAAATTTTAAGGTTTGTTGGTAAAAGGTTTAAAATAACCAGTGAAGGTTCTTATGAAATTTGTTATGAAAGTGAAGTTTATAAGCTTCTATAGCTACTTGTATAATATTGCGTTTAAACCAACACAACTGAAGATGTGTATTGTGTTTTCAAAGGACTTATTTCCTCCGCAAGTAATCAAGACCTCGAATCTTTATTATCAGGTACCCCACTGTCATATTTGTAAATTTTACTAACTCAGTGGCTAATAATTTCACAATTGTCATTTATTTAAGTACCAACGACCTTTTTTAAAACAGAAGCTTCTTATATTTCCGGTACCAAATTTCAGGGAAAACCTTCAACTTTAAATTTGTTTTACTTATTTAATTTTTTTTATAAAACAATAGCTGTGTACTTCTGAGCAATAGGAAATATGTTTTATGTCCTGAAAATTCCAGCAACAAGTGCACTTCTTTTGCTGTTACTCTTGCCAGCACGACTCTGTTTATTTTCAATTTTTACTATCTTTAACTAGTGGTAATTCATTCCGTGATTCGCCTAATATGGTTCCCAATTTTATATTTGGCTGCATTTTCGCCTCAATTTGTCAATCCAAAAGTAAAAGTAAACCTTTAGACTAGGCTAGAATTAAAACCTTTTAAAAAGTACTTGATGTATAAAAGTTTTATTTTTCCGATTTTAAACTTTTTTACCGCATATCATTTTTCCAGAAAATTAACAACTCTTTTAATTATTCATAAGGCAAACCCTTTTCTTCAAATAAAATGATGTTTTCCATTTTACAGGGGCTACCTATTTAATTTGTTCACTTCAAAAATGCATATTTAAATAGATAACAATATGAATTATTAGTATTTCGTTCGCTGAATATAAGAAATGATTGGATATTATTATTTAATTCCAATACTAAAGACAGATAAAAACTCCATTTTTCAAAATAATAAATCATAGTCCGACTATTAGAACATTAGCATCTTTCTTTCTGTTGAGGCATTTCAGTAGAACCAAAGTCTGAAGTGTTTAACGCGTCCAAAAGTCAACTTAGAAGAGTAATTATGTATTTGACAATTTTAAAAATGATGTTGAAAAGAGGCTCACCAATTCCCTATTTACTGACGAGTGTTTTTTTACTTGTACCAAAATTTTCTCTCGGTGAAAAACTACCTTGTGTGTCGCCTCGTACAACTATTGTTAGCAATTACATTGAAGATATTTGCCGTAAGTAATTTAAATCTTACCTAATAAGTTATAATTTGGAAATGTCAACAATGTTAGTTAACCATAGAATATAACTTTTTACTGGAAATGCTGCCTGTTATTTAACCTACAGCTATAATGTCACGTTAATTGGAAAACCTCATTAACAAAATCTGTACTAAATTAACCGTGAATGCGGTTAAGAACAACACACCGTAGCACTATCAATATCACTTGAATCAAAAAACATTATTTGCTTTGCAACATACTTATTTTTGTATTATATTTTACACAGATAAAGTAAAATGGGGTAAATGCTGCATTGGATTTGTGTTTTGTCTTCAGAGATTTGGCCTTCATAAAAATGTGAGTTAAGAAAGAACAATTTTATAATGTGCTAGTGAAGTTGAAATATCGCTTAACCACGTGTATACTTAAAGGGGCTCCAAAGTTCGGTGGCAAAATGTGTATAAAGTCAGTAAAGTGTGAAATTTACGGTTGACTCTGCCCGCCTCTGCCAAGGCCGAGTGAGGGGTTGGGGGGAATGGAAAGCATGCTCAATTTTCTTTTTATTTGCCACCAAACTTTGGAGCCCCTTTAAATTTCATTAGCATCGTATTTCCATTTTTCTCTCATCGACCAAAAGAGGTGCCGTCTAAAAAGATGAACCCTAACCAGAAATTTTAAATGTTAATAATACACCTCTATTACTATCTATTTCAATTTAATTGAAGAAGCCTTAAAATTTTATATATTTAGTTAAATGATGGAGCCTCAAAATTGTATACTGACAGTTTAACTATGAACCCTTAATTTTATGTTCTTTCAGTTAAATGATTGAAACCTTAAAATTCTATAGTTTTGGTTAAATGATGCACCCTAAAAACTATACTTCCCGTTGAATAATGAAGTCTTAAAATTCTATACATTCAGATAAATGATAAACTCTTAAAATTATAAACTTTTAGTTAAATAATGAACCCTAAATTTTTATATTTTCAGTTAGTTGATCCACCCTTAAAATACTTTATTTTTAGTTAATGGTTGAATCATAAAATTCTTTACTTCCAGTTAAATGAAGAAGCCCTAAAATTCTATAATTTCAGTTTAATGATTAACTCCTAATATTCTATAGTTTTAGAAAAAAGATGAGCCCTTAAAATTCAATATATTCAGTTAAATGATGAAGCCTTAGAATTCTTTATTTTCATTGAAATGATGAACCCTTACAATTTATATTTAAAGTTTATTAAGGAGCTCTTGGAATTATATATTTTCAGTAAAATTAAGAACTCATTAAGTTCTAATTTTTCAGTTTGAAAATTTATGCAAATTTATACACATTTTATGTTAATAATTTTTTTAGGGATTCCAGACATTGGACTGCGTTAGACCCTACGTTGGTCCACCTTACACTATGCAGAAACTGTACGAATCACTATGTCCAAAAGATGGAAACCAAACAGTAAATATAATCGATTAAATGTTTTTAAAGATCTAGCACTTAAAGTTTTTTATCAGACCCATTTGTAGAATAAATAAATTTCCTTTTTAATATTTAGGTTTATATTAAAACTTTCTGCTGCTTTGACGATTACTCCCGAGAAGATATTGATTTGTATGATCAGTTCAAATTCTATACGGTAAAAAGGTTTTTGTAATAGGCTTATTCATGAAAGTGATAAGTTTTCCAAATTAAAAGTTTTTTAAGTTTGATATATAAAATGAGTATGTAGTAAAAACTATAAGAAACATTTATGAGCACTTGTTTTAAGGCGTTATCTAAAAGTTCGCCTTAAAACTACAATGTAACTTGTTACGACTTTATTGCGTATTTATTTAACCATTATTTAATTTAATATAAAATTAATTAATAAAATAATGTATTTGTATTCAGCTGCAAAAAACAATGAAAGAAATTTCAACAAAATTTTATAAATGGGGTTATAAATTTTTTCTAAAATAATACAAATTCCTTTAAAATATCTAAAGGCAACAACTGTCTCTCGTTAAGAAAACAGTCTACTTAAGCGGATTTAATAATATGGAAGGGTCGATTACTTAGACTTTAAATTTTAAAAAATATTTATTAATTTTTTAAATTAAAATAATTTCCAAGACTGTTTACTATTATCGATCTTAAAAAACCTTTTTACCATTAAACGTAACTCGATTCAGACCACAACTATCATGATCAAATTAAGTAACAACTATTATTTGATTTGAGTTGGTGGCACATTAATATATGATAATTCATAGAGGTCGGGGACGGTTAATCATTATCCATGATTAAATTGATTTTTTTCGGGGAAAAAATGTAAACAAAGAAATTTACCGGTTAATATTTCGGAAAATGATTAAAAAACATGTATTATTCGTAAAATTTGAGCTTTTTATCGAAAAAAAAGTCGTTTTTCCGTTTAATTTTACAAATTTATAAAACAATTAATCGGATAATACAGAAATATAAGTTACTTGATCAAAACGTTTTACGAATAGTTTTGAGAGCTTTATCTATTGAATAAAAATTAACCATCCCCAACCTCTAATAATTCATCGATTGAGTCATAACACACCTACAATAATTTATACCTTAATATGAAATATGATCACGTACTAATTTTTTTTTTAACTTTCTAGATTTGCGCGAATCAAGCCAGCGTCAGCGACTGTCAATTAAAATAATGAATTTATATTTCAATTTATTAAATTAAACTAAAAAGGTTTGAAGAATCTCTATTATTTTGTATTGTAATTTACAGCTGCTTCAAATTGACAATTTAAGTATCTTTGATAGTTTCAAAGAATAAAGCTAATTAGGGTAAAAATAAGTATTTAAAATGATTCTTATTTATTTAGTTTGAAAAATCTCGAGCCGAAGGTTACGGAAGCTTTGAGTTCAAAACTTAAATGTTGCCAGAGATGCCAAGTCGAGGGCAATTTCCCAGATCTAGGGAAAATTTAACAGCTAAAAATCTTAACAGGGAAAAGGGAAATCTCACTAATTATTGGCGAAGTCTAGGGAAATTCGACGTAGGGTGATTTGAAAGTGAAGCTACTAATCTAAATTATAAAAATATTTTTTTTTATTTAATTTGAAGAAAATATTAATAGAGAGATATATTTGCAAGAAAGCGTAATGTTTTCGATTGACCTGGCACCCCCGCAATTTTGCTTTCGAATTTTCAGTTTTCTTTTCAAGAGAATTGAAGAGACTCCAGAGTGAGATTCGGTTTATTAACGGAGAGCGGGGAATTAATTATTCCCGGTGGTGCGGGCGCAAATTTTATATATCATTGTGGTAAGTTAGGTCTATCGTCTCAATGCGATGTTTGTTTAACTAGTTATAAATTATATCTGGATAAACCATTCATTATAACTTATAATTAAGCAATAACACAATCTGAAATATCTAACTATTAAATTGAATTGGGGGCGTTTAGTTTAATATTGGTTAAGTTGGCAAATAACGAAGAATTTTTACCAGTGTTATGGTAAACTAGGGAAAATTTGGCTCAAAAAGAAAAATTTTAAGACCCTGTGTGGGAAATTTTATTTTAGCAACTTAACATCACTGAATATTGCTGGCGACGGACTCCGAATGTCCTAATAATTGATATATCGCCACCTCAACCCAAGTTTCCAACTCTACCTAAAGCATAGTAAAATATTAACTTTGTTATAATAACAAAAGGATAGGACATCCCAGCCTATACCAACTCGGCTGTCCCATGGCAAAACCTTATAACCAACAAATTTTTGAAAAATTAGATTTTTACGCATCAGTTTTACTAAGGCATGTACAAAAGTACTGTAAAGGTTTCAGGTAAAAGTCATATATATTTAACTATTTATGAATTAAAAAATGGTTTTGGATTTCATAATTTTCGCATTAAAAACCACGTTAAAATTTTATAACTTAGGTTTTGAAAAAGTCAAATATCTCAAAATTACGATCGTGTTGGTTAAAAGCCGAACTGCTTACCATAAAATGTCTTAAAACTAGAAACCATGGTTGTTTAATTACACTTAAAATCTATATAAAACCACGAAATTATGTATTTATGATTTTTAAAAATAAATATACAAATTATATAAAGGTTCTAGCTTGAAATATGTTTATTTTTCTTTTTGTAGACTTCTTAAAATTATATCTTCGTCTGTAGCACGTACACGAGCGGTCATGATCCGTGAGGGTCATTTTATATGTTAAAACCTACGAGAATGGTAAAATTTTAAACATTATATTAAGGTTTTTTAATCCCCTTTTTATTATAAAATCGTTACGTATTTAATTTTTACTAAATCAGCCAAGTTTGAACGAAAAGTGAAAGTCTTGAAGAGGCTTATTCAGCTTTACCGAATTCTGTCTCCAGACATTTTGTGTGCAAAATACTCGACGTTTTGACACATCTTTCCCCATGTAACTCATTTTGCCCCTCTACTATGAGCCGCTTTATAAAATAATCTCATCTATTTTCAAATGTAGTTGCCAGTGGTAAAATTGGTTTACAAATCGTACTAATCCCTAAAATATTAAGTGACACCGAAGTATGGGTCCATTAAGTCCCCAACCCAGCAAGAAAACAAAACAAACGTCTGGAAATTAATGCGCTCGGCATGCGCTACTATGTGCCACCTTTTATTCTTCGTGCGCCGTTATGGATCAATATAAAAATGAAAAATAAAGTTAGTTATAGTTTATTAATGCCTTATGTATACATTTGACAAGATTTTCTCAGTAGTTTTACATCTGTCCTCATCCACATAAGCAAATTGCTCGTGCGTGGAGGGGCTTATCGCACATTAATACACTTTTTTGCCTTTGAAACTGCAGAATATAGATTGAACAGAACAATAACAAAAATTAAGAAAGTTATACAAAAGTAAAAAAACAATGCAAAAAATATACAATAGAAAAAAAACCGCGAGTTAAATATATTTTAGGTTATTATTAGTTAATATTCAGTTGAAACTTATACTTATTTAAATTTAATTTTATTCCACTATATTCCCAAGTAGTATATCTTTAAAAACCTAAATACTCGTATAATATATCAATTCCAAAATCTACCAACCATTTACAGACTCTGTTCTTAAATATGTTTGAGTTTGTACAGTTTTTAATTTCGCTGTTTAATATATTATATAGTTTTGGTCCTAAGTATTATTATCCGCTACAAAACGGATGGGGGGTTATAGTTTATCTGATGCTGTATGTAAATAGTAATATACATTTCGAATATAGTTGTCTAACAGTGAAAACTTTAAATTCATTGTATAAGTCTGTTCGATGTTCATATCTCCCTTCTTTTAGGCAGATTCTTATAATTTTTTTTGCATTATCTCCAATGGTTCGATAGTGGTTTTGTATGTGCCTCCCCAACCAATTATACCATATGATATTGTTGACTGAACTAGGGCATAACATACGTAATTTTCTCCCCTTAATGTGGATTAAAACCGTATTTCATAGAATTTTGATACGCATATACGTAGCTTTTTTATTACTTCATTAATATGAAAGTTACATTTTAAGTTATAATCTATGGTTAGTCCTAAATATTTTATTTTTGCAACTTCTTCTATCGAAAGACAGTTTTCATTACAAATAGTATCGTTAACGTTATGATGAATTTTAATTTCGAGATTATTAGTTGTTGTTCTATTTGAAAAACATATAAATTTAGTTTTTTCAACATTAAGAGTAAGTGACCTTTCATTCAGGGCTTTATAGACTAGATTAAGTGAAATTTTAGCTATGCAGTAAGTCTGTACCCAAGTGTTTCCATGGAATAAAATTAGTGTGTCGTCGGCCAAAGACACCAAACGGCCTTGTATATTAATATTACATAGTTCATTAACGTAGACCAAAAATAAAATTGGTCCTAAGATAGTACCTTGTATGTAATACCATTCCCAAAATGGGTTAGAGTGTGCAATAACTGGTGGCTTTACCGGGGAGTCGGGGTCTGGCTCTTGTAACCCATAAGGGCGGTGGCGCACTGGGAGATGTTAGCTCTGATCAAATGGTCGTATCTCCACCTCCGACTTCGGTCAGGTTTGGGCTGGATACTGAACTTCGGTCCAGGCTAACGGAGAGGGTCCAGGCAAACTGTTCGCCTCGGCAGATTGGGTAGCCTGCTGTGGGGCGGCGAGCCTCCGTATGAGGGCACGGCGGACCCATCTCCCGTCCTTTTGGACTCCCACCGGGATCTCCGGTGCCAGCTGTGCCGGGTTATGCGGGCTGCTGTGTGATCGTCGTTCCCCTTTAGGAGCTCTCTCCAAAGGGTTTGACTCTTTACCTTCATAGGTAGGGTGTCGGCTGGAGTTGCTATAGCGTAAACTCTTAATCCCACTGCTGTGTGCGAAGTGGGGATTGGTCCACCCGTTGCTGCACCTTCTGCTGGGTTGAGTGGCTTGCGTCAAAGGTGCGACCATCAGTAGTAGGGTTCTGCTACCCATGCTGGATTTGTCACCTGTCCGGGCTTGGGGACGCTGGCGTAGGGCACTATGATGATAGGCCTCCGGTGGTATGGTCTCTGTTACTAGGTACACCAGACTATAAATTCTGATAAACTGTATGTAATACCATGTGTAACCTGGCATATGTCGCTAAGGGTATCGTTTAGTTTAACTACGGTTGTACGATTATTTCAATAATTTTCAAGTAAATTTAAGACTAATCGTCTAATTCCAATTTTGCCTAATTTTTTAATCAGTATTTTACGCGCCACAGTGTCAGAAGCTTTTTTAAGGCAATGAATATTCCAATGGTCTTTCCAGTTTTATCTAAAGAATTATGAAGCTCTTTAGTGACTTCTAATGAGGCATCGCAAGTGCTTAAATTTTTACGGAACACAAATTGGTTTTTTGATAACATATTATTATTTTCAAAAAAATTTGTTAATTGGTTTATTATATATTTTTCAATTATTTTTGCTACATTACTAATTAAAGATATTGGTCTGTAATTTTCTAGTTAATCCCTTTTACCCGCTTTAAATATTGGTATAATTATAGATTTTTATAAGACATCAGGGAATAAACCGTTAGTTATTGATAAGTTTATAATGTACGATAGCGGTGTAGATATTTCTTTAAAAAGTTTTGCTTAAGATGAAAGTGACAAGATAGTTCATGACTAAAGTTGTTTATGTATTAAAAATTAAATAAAAATTTAACTAGCTTGTCTATTATATTACTTAATTATTTCATTGACAATCTTCTTCCAATTTTTTTACACAATATTATTTTTTCTTTTCCTTTATCTTTATTTCCCCCCAATTGTTTATGTCCACCGGTTCGTTGTCTTGATTTATTCTCCCTCTGGCTATTTTAACGACAGCCCCCCCCCCCCCACATAAGAATATGAGGACCTAAGTACCATCAATCGATTTGCGCTCGGAGTGCGCTCTTAAGCGCCACCTTTAATATCGTGTGCGCCGCATTTACTTTCGATATAAAACGAAAACAAAGCGGGAGGGGGGGCTATTTTAACGACAGACCCCCTCCCCCCATAAGAATATGAGGTCCTAAGTACCATCAATGGATTGGGCTCGTATGCGCCGCATTTACTTTCTATATTTATTCAAAACCAAATTTAAATATATTTATAGCTAGCAAAACATTTCCCTAAGTTGTTAAAAATCATAATAATACCATTTTTAAGGAAGGAATTTGTTTTACGAAAAATATAGACACATATTTTTAAGTAGTAATATCTCTAAAATATTTGAGAAGTTTATAAGAAATTAGTTTAAATCTCCCACATAAGAAAAATATGAACTACTAAGTACCACCAACCAATTGCCTCCAGGTGTTGTCCTAAATCGAGCCTAATTATTACTTGATTTCAAATTATAAAAATGCGCCACGTGTCATGTGACTCGCGAGCGTGTGTTTTAAATTCGTTGAAATTTTTTTACAAACTGAACTTTGTTCCATTCATATGATATGAATGTTACGTCATTACTTGCGAAATATCATGTAAACCATGGTCGAGTCTGTCTTGTCACGAGCCTTGAGTCTCAGACTTTTTGTATAAAATATTATTTATATTTGGTATTACGTTATAAATTTTGAAATATATAAAAGGGGATTTGGTAGCATATGCCCGAATCGAGGCGCATTTGTCCGAATACTCATTTGTCCGAACTGTAAAAATATGGCTCAGATGGCCGAATTACGGTTTCATTTGCCCAAAAATTATTTTTATAATTTGTTGGCAATTTAACCGTTCTATCCGTTTCTCAAATGTCCGAAATGTCATTTGTCCCAATGGTATACATTGGCTTTAGTCAAATTCGAAAGAATCACATTTAATCGAATCCGTCCCAAACGTGCGTTGTTTTTTATCTTAACATGAATAATTGTGGAACTTCAATCTTACCTAAATTCCAATGAAAACCGACACCTAACCTTTTTAACCTAACCTAACCTAACCTAACCTAACGGAACTCAGAATTAACACCAAACCCAGCCAATTTTTGGTTAAAATAAAACAATTTCGTGATGCAATTATATTTCTAATATTCGAAAACTACATTAATTACTTTTCACAAATGCGGTGTCAGTTTCATTGGATATTGGTAATTGTCCAATGCTAAAGCTTAAATTATGTTTAACCTCGACCCGAAATTCTAAAGGTGTTTTTTGCCAACTCCTGTAGAGACTTGTGAGCCTTTCGATATTTTTGTTGAACCTTCTGTACGCAGCATTTGCTGAAATAGGATTTCCGTCGTCGTCTACACCAGGACCATCGGGAATAAGGACTTGGTATTCAAATTTTTCTTGCTGTTCCTAGAATTAAATTACATGGGTTTGCCATTTTTTTCCAATATTTATTTGTTTCAAATTACCTTAATAGCCGTCACGAAATCATAGACGTTGGGATGCGGGCATGTAGCTTTATTAAGTCCAGAGTTCCACCCTTGAAGGTGGTTGTTGGTTGTTGGTTCCACATATTTCTTGCAAATATAGCCTCAGTTCCGTTGCCATCGTCGTCTTCTATCCAAGTTTTCACTGTGTAATTGAGAAATTCTGAAACTCCTGGATGATCTTCTGGTGCGACCAGGGGCGGCTCCAGGGGGGGCATGGGGGCCATGCGCCCCCAAATAGTTAATATTTACGATTAGTATCATTTTAATATGCGTGTAAGAAATCAATACAGCTTATTGTTTACATGCCGTCACGGTCTTTTACATGCAAGAGATACTGCAGCTACAGAAGAGCTACGTAACGTATACCTGCGGAGATAAATTTGCCAGAGCTTTAACAGCGGAACTTCAACCGTCACCTATATGCTAAAGTTCTTACAGCTGGAGGCCGAGTCACTGACTCACTTCTGGAAATTCGAGACCCGTATTCGGAGATAAATTTCAAGGGCGCGGCAGCTGCAGCGCTTAACGGCGAGGCGTTGACGGCCGTTTCCATTCCTTCTTCTAGAGGAGGCAAGGGCGCGAGCCACGAAAATGGAAAATGTACGATACATTTTTTTTTTTATTAAACTTCAGGTAAATGTTATTGTTACTTTATAATTACAATTTATAACTACACAAAAACCTTGTTTTTGTCACTGCTTCAACTTGTTTGGGTGCACGTATGCGATTATGGTAAGTCACAAGTATCTTGGTGATAAAATTATTTTAGAAAACCTATTTATGAAATTACGGTTGAAAAATTAAAAGTAAAAAGGATGCGAGTATTGCGAGGTATTTGTTATAATCTGTTTAATTTAACGATATTATCAGTATATTTTTGGTTTTTTGTTACAGCGAACTTTGGATAAGCAATATGACAGCCGCTCCGAGAAATCACGAGATATTTTATATTGTTTAGATTGCTCAAAAACCATAAAGAGGCTTGGAAAAAAAGCTGAAAAAACTAAAGGTAAGTCAAATAAAACTATTTAAAATTCGTACGTGCTTCGTGTCCTAACAAAGCTGAAATTTTCATCCCCGTAGCAGAGAAAATCAAGAGCAAAATTAGCTCATAACATTTATTTAATGATGTTATATTTTGAGACAAAAACTTTTTGTTGTGAGTGATTGTGCAGAATATATTTTTAATTTAAAATATCTATGTATATATATATATATATATATATATATTGAAAGTAAATGCGGCGCACACGAATTTAAAGGTGGCGCATAAGAGCGCACCCCTCGCGCAATCGATTGGTCGTACTTAGGTCTTCATATTCTTATATACTCGAAAGCAGTAGCTAATTTGTTTAATGATTATTTTTCGTCAGTGGATCCAACTCTCGCAAAACATATGTTTGATAAAAACCCAACGTTAACTGCTGACAATTATTTTAATAATAATGCTTTTTCGAACAGTAATAGTATGTTTCTTAAACCTTGTATCCCTAGAGACATTGAAAACATAATTACAACCCTAAAAAACACTCACTCGAAGGGTTCCGATGGTAATGGTGTAAAACCGCTGAAGATCTATAAAATGTTTATTGCATTACCTCTTTCTCATGTTTTTAACCTTTCTATTACAAATAGTGAATATCCCGAAATTTTAAAAAAATCTATAATTGTGCCAGTATTCAAAGCGGGCAAAAAGGATGTTTTGGAAAATTATAGGCCAATTTCTTTAATTAGCAACGTTTCAAAAATATTTGAAAAATATGTAAACCAACAACTAAAAAACTTCTTAGAAACTAATAATATTTTATCAAATAATCAATTTGGGCTTAGAAAAAAATTAAACACGTCGGACGTTATTTATGACATAACTAAAGAGCTCTATAATTCAGTTGATAAGAACAAAAAACCCATAGCTATCTTTATTGATCTGAAAAGGGCGTTTAACACAGTGTCGCATCAAATCCTTTATACAAAATTAGAAAAAAGTGGCATCCGAGGTCACTCTTTGAATTGGTTCAAAAGTTATTTGAATAATTGTTTTACTCTAGTTAGATTGAATAATGTTTTTAGTGACTTATCCCCTCTAATGTTTGCTATTCCGCAAGGTACAATATTAGGCAACCTTAAAATTAATGGCCTTATTAGATCATTTGCTGATGACACTTTAATTATTGGTCTAGGTAGTACCTGGGAGGAAGCCTTTAATAATGCTCAAAATTCTCTTAGTAAAATTCAGAGGGCCTTAGATGAAAGGTTACTGACTCTCAACTCTATAAAATCTAAATGCATTTGTTTCACGCAAAGACTCCCAGCGGATATTAACGTTTTTCATTTAAAAATGCATGAATATTTCAGTGAAGCTGATTGTAACAATAATTGTACCACAATAGAGAGAGTTGATAATATAAAATACTTAGGCCTGATAAAAGATTATAAACTAAAATGGGATTATCACATTGACTACGTAATTAAAAAATAACGTTTGTGTTTTTATAAATTCCGTGAAATTCGAAGTTTTCTTCCCATTTCTTGGCTAAAACATTTCTATTACGCATAAGCCCAATCGATTCTGTCATATGGCATAGTCGGCTGGGGTGGGACTAGAGGCCTGCACCGATCTAATATGGGTCGGCGGCTGCGTTTGACCCAAAATATATCGGCGGCGGCGGCTTACGCCGTCGTTTAGGCCTACGGCGGCGGCGTCTTCGTCGTGGCCAAAATGGAAGGCGGCGGCGGCGTACGCCGGCGTTTGTATAAAATTTAGAGGTATTTTAAAAAACACGCGACTAGAAGGGCAAGGGCAAATACCAACTCGTACTAGTCCTTCCATGGACTAATTAGTGTACTTCGCACAGGGATGCCCCGTTCCCGAATATTTGCTTCGGGTGATTGTTAAATGTGTGCTCTGGCGGCGGAGTTTGGAACTAACTAACTAATGATAAACGGGGAAGAAGGAAAGGGGGTGAGGGGAGGGAAAATACAAATGTAGCTCAGCATCTGGAAAACACGTGGGACTTGCTCAATTTGTAAAACGTTTGTTTTAATGTTTTAAGGTGCGAAGTACATTAATTAGTCCATGGTCCTTCCGAGGTAGGCCACTGGCCTGACGTCAAACTAAATCCAAAGTTATTCGCAGTTATGCCGGGTCGAAATTCGGTTGAAGGCTCGATATTGTCTTTTATTTTTTTTTGGTCGTGCTCCACGATAACGCTCTGCAGTGGCGTAGACAAGCAGGGTGCTATGTCAACCCCCTGGGCCTACCTTGACTACAGGGTTCGAAAACAAAAAACACGACCCAAAAAACCCAGTGGGTTTTTTTGACCCACCCACCCAAAAAACCCCACTTTAAAAACCCTCCTGAGAAAAACCCACTTTGAAATTTCATATTTTAATGAAAAGAAATTTTTTCAATGACCACTTTAATATAAATATATATATATATATATATATATATATATATATATATATATATATATATATATATATATATATATATATATATATATATATATACTAGCTTTAATACCCAACTTCGCCCGGGGTCTTTTGGATTTGTACGTAATAAAAGTACGGTACCATAACAAAACCGTCTTCAGAAAACTCTTTATTTCCTTCTGATGATTCTTCCTAATAATTTTTGGGAGAGCTAACTTTGAGTTTGTTCTTTAAATAGCCGACTGAAAAGCAAACTAAGACCTACGATTACATTTTAAGAGACTTCTTTTGTACTCCTTAACCAAACTTTATTTTATTTCACCATTTGGGAGCGACCGAAATTTTTTAGCCCTTTCACTTGGTCTTTTACAAAGGAACTGCTTTACTTTCGTTTCCTCTTTTACAAAAAAGATACTAAAGATGAACCAATCGCCGGGCCTCTTATTTTGAAATGTCCAATAATCGAGAGCGAGAAGTCTAAATTCGACCACTTCTACCTGTCCGTCAATGTAGAGCCCTTCCCGTCAAAACCTCCGCTACCACTCCTAATTCCCACATGTGTCGGGGAAGCAAAGTGGTGTAAGTCGAGAAAAAAATTGAAAGCCGAGACCAGCCGAAAATAGATAAGGGAAGCAAAGAGGCGAAAGTCGAAAGTCGAGTAAAATAAAATTGAATTAGTAACCAAGTCAAATTGAATTATTTTAAAACCATGCCAGGTATTTGGAATTAGGCGCGTTTAGTCGGAAACCAGGCCCTGAACATTGAGTTAAAATTTCAAAGCTTTGAGCTAACAATTCTCGAGTTTTAATTTCCACGTGACTTGTAACGGAGCTCCAATTTTCGGGGGCTTACAAATTCAAATCTAATTTCAAACTGAAAATCGTTGGATTTGAACATTGAGTTAAAATTCCAAAGCTCTAGAGCTGACCGTTCTCGAGTTTTTAGGAACATGACATACAAATAAATAAATAAATAAATAAATAAAAGGACAAACTTTAAGACTTATAGTTATAGATATTTAGTAATTTACAAAGTTAACCGGCTTGTTAACTTAATAGTTGAAACTTGAGACTTATGACTTCAGATTTCTACCAGTCCTTTGGTTCAGCTTTGCTGCCTTTGCAGTATCTGTACACTTTTACAAGATTTTCAGCTTTTTCTGACACAAAAAAGTGAAGCAGTCTAGCTAGCAGACGATATCTAGTCCCTACACTCCTACAGTCTTTTTTAGCAGGGCTCGACATAAGACATTTCTCTTGATTTGGGTTTTTTTTGGACATATCTTGTAATTCAAACTTGGAAATAGTATACTAAAATAAATAAACCACCCGAATGAAAAAAAACCCTGAAAAACCCACTGGTTTGGGCTTTTCGAACCCTGCTTGACTATACGAAATTGACAGCCCCTTCTCGACACCCCTCTTAATATTAACATTTGACGAAATTCTGGCTACGCCACTGACGCTCGGAGCCTTCCAATCAGAAATAAATCCGAGTTACGAATAATATCATTTTTGCTGCCGAAGGTTATCATCGCACGGTGAACATTCATATTATTATTTTTATATGTTATTTTCCATTGAAATATAATTTAAGGTAATATGATGTGATTTTATAAACGTATTAGACGTCTAAAATGCAGTATATCAAATGCTTCATTTATTGAATTTAAAGAAAAAATTATTATCAGTCTCGGATTGGCCTTAGAGGTAACCTACCCGATAGCGTAGATCCCATGGACCGTTCATGAAGTGGGCCTCCGTAAACACGGTAGCGTTATAGTTGTTAAAGCTGGGACCCGTACTCTCCTAGCAACCGAAAAATATTAGACCCAGTCCGCCACTGATTATTATAATGCAATTTTAGAAAACATATCAATAAACCAAGCAACATTTAAATTTAAAGATAATTAAAATGTGGATAAGCTTTGGTTATATTAGTGACTCTCTCTCTAGCCAAGATAGCAATGCTGGAATCTATTGACGCTAAGTGAAAATGCTATTACTCTGCGTCGACCGAAATCCGAAAACCAAAATTTTACGTTCGACATCGTGTTCAAATTTCGTTATTTTCACGTAAATGAAAACCAAGCTTAATATCCCAAAAAAAAGTGTATAAAGAAAAAAAGAAACGGTGGCGCGCCGTTCTTTGTATCGGCGGCGGCGGCTTGCGCCGATTTTCGAACAATCGGCGGCGAAGCGATCGGCGCCTTCAAAATTATCGGCGGCAGCGGCGGCGTTTAGCGGCGGCGCAAGCCTCTAGGTGGGACTTATAAAACTGTGTTGGAGCCTTTAGAAATTGCTCAAAGGATTATTTTGAGAATCTGTTTAAAAAGAAACCGCTATGAACATTGTCAGAATTTATATAAAGACTTTAATGTATTTTCAACTAAGCTAAACTATATGCTAAAGCCACCTTAATGCACACGTTTAAAAATAGAACTGTAACTCCGCATGCATTATATAATACCCGTTTTATTACCGATAAAAATCTGATACCCGAAAAAAGGTTTAAAACAATAGTTCAAAAGCATGCTGTAGTGAACACTTAGATCCTAAATTATATAATATCCTAAGTGTCGATATCAAAAATTGTATAAATGTTCAGTTATTTAAAAAAAAATTCAAAAATGGTTAATGAATTATGGTCTAGAAAAATTGACTACTTTTTATAATTAAAATGCATACTAAAAAGAATGTTAAGATAAAAAAGATAAAATTATCTACCGTTAAATAATACTGCCTCTTCGAAGACTAATACTATTAAAGTAATTTAGTCATATCCCCACCACGCACAAGATTCTTATTAACTTATGTGGATTGGGGCGGTGTAGTATACATTTTCTCATGTTTGCAAAACCTATAAAATGAACCAATAAATTAAATTAATAATAATAATAATAATAATAATAATATTCTTATGTGGGGGGGCTGTCGTTAAAATAGCTCCCCCCCTTTGTTTCCAATATATATCGAAAGTAAATGCGGCGCAAACGAAATTAAAGGTGGCGCATGTATGGTGGTGGAATGCTGTCAGTGAAATGTTTTCCAAAATAGCACGGAACCTTGGTATGCCAGTTGATCAAAATCTTTTTGGACCTCCATCAGGTTTGAATCAGAGGTTATGGTAAAATTTTGATTTACCTGCATGAACGACACCATCGACTATCTTGTTAAATTCAAAACTCGTGAATCTCGGTGATGTCGCACATTTTTTCGTCACAGGTGTAATTCTGATTATAATAGGGTCATTCCACGTGAAATCGTCAAGTGTTGTTGCTCGATAGAGACGGATTTCGCCCAAATTTTTTTCCCTGGTTTATTTACCCTAAATATGAAGCCACCTGGAGTTTAGCGGGCTAATTTCAAAAATTCGAAAAGTTATGATTTTTTCAAATTTCATGCATTTTGGCTAGAGTTTCGTTACTTAATAAACAATTTGTTCAGTAACATGATTCGAAAAGCTCCTCAAAATATGGATATTGGTACTCTTGGGTAAAAAGACCTACAGATTCCGAATTTGGCTTCCAATTTACTATATGGGCTTTAGTTTTTGATATAAAAAGAAGCACCTCCTTGCACATAGAAAGGTCCCTCTTAAATTTGGTGTTGGCGACCAAATTATTTTCATCAAAACAATTTTTTTGAAATTGGCCATTTTTCGCAAGACGAGCTGAATAGAGGGGTGGCACTTATCATTTATTTAACGAAATTAGCCACATCCAAATTCAACGAAATATCCAAATAAGCACCTTCTTACGTATTGAAAGGCCTCTGTCAAATATGGTGTTGGCGACGAAACTATTTCTACCAAAACGATGTTTTTTTTTGAAAATGGCCATTTTTAGCATCTTTCGCAAAACTTCAGTGCGTGAGCTTAGGCGGGGTGGCACTTAAAATTTAAATATCCCCTCCTAAATTACCAGAGATTTCGACATTTTTATATTTTTAGGTTTCAAAGAACTTAATTTTTAATTTTCTATTCTTATTTTTTATGAAATACTTTTGAGATGAAATATTTAAAATATTAAAAAAAATCAACAGATAGTTTTAAATTGAAATTATTATTTTTTAAATAGTGTCTTGGCCTTGAATAAACACCCAATTGAAAAGCAGTAATGCCTTCCCCTTGGCGATTTTGGACGATTAACAGGGCAAAGTATTACGCTATGCAATCGGACATCGATTTACACGGAGAAAAAATTAAAAGCAGACTTGAAAAATCCAGAACTGTCCAAGGAACACCAAGCCATAATTCTTTTATCCCAATTAGCAAATCTGAATTAAAAATATCTCGCTTCTCGGGTGAAGAATCATTATTAATAGTTTAATTATGTGATGAAAACTTGGCATTTTACAAACGATCCGAATTTATTCAAGGACAGTATGTTGTCATAGTTTTTTGACCAAATGCTATATTTTGGGGTTGTTGGGGAAACAAATGCCACATATCGAGAATGAATAATAAGTTTCATTCACCCTCACGGTATCTTAACTTTTTATAACTGGCCCAATCGAAAAGATGAGCACTGGATTCCAGAGTGTTAAATAATTTGCCCTGTTAATCGTCCAAAATCGCCAAGGGGAAGGCATTACTACTTTTCAAATGAGTGTCTATTAATGGCCAAGACACTATTTAAAAAAAGTAAAGTAGGATTTGAATTTAAAATTATCTGTTGTTTTTTTAATATTTTAATATATCATCTAAAAAATATTTCATAAAAAAAAGAATAGAAAATTAAATGTTAAATTCTTTGAAACCTAGAAATAAAAAGTTGTCGAAATATCTGGTAATTTTGGAGGGATCTTTAAATATTAAGTGCCACCCCGCCTAAGCTCACGCACTGAAGTTTTGCGAAAGATGCTAAAAATGGCCAATTTCCAAAAAAATCGTTTTGGTAGAAATAGTTTCGTCGCCAACACCAAATTTTACAGAGGCCTTTCAATATGTAGGAGGTGCTTATTTGGAAATTTCGTTGAATTTGGATGTGGCATATTTCGTTAAATAAATGACAGATGACTATCCAGCTCGTACACCGCAGTTTTGCGAAAAACGCGAAAAATGGAAAATTTCAAAAAATTTGTTTTGATGAAAATAATTTGGTCGCCAACACCAAATTTAAGAGCGACCTTTCTATGTACAAGGAGGTGCTTATTTGAAATTTTCATTGAATTCTAAAACGATGTTTTGAGCTACCCCCCCCCCAAACAGCTCCTATATCCAAAACTAGAGCCCACAGAGTAAATTGGAAGCCAAATTCGGAATCTGTAGGTCTTTTTACCCAAGAGTACCAATTTCGATATTTTGAGGAGCTTTACGAATCATGTTAGTGAAAAAAATGTTTATTAAGTAACGAAACTCTAGCCAAAATGCATGAAATTTCAAAAAAACGTAACTTTTAAAATTTTTGAAATTAGCCCACTAAACTCCAGGTGGCTTCATATTTAGGGTAAATAAACCAGGGAAAAAAATTTGGGCGAAATCCATCACTATCGAGCAACAACGCTTGACGATTTCACGTGGAATGAAACAAAATCTAAGCGCGCGGGCTTAGTTTATAGTTAATAATTTATTATTAATTATTGTTATTAATGGTTTAAGTCTTTTAGAAATTATTACTACGTATTTAAATAAATACGTGATAAATAATGCTCGAAATTGATTGCAAAGGATTACGTGGTAAATAGCGCCATTGAACTTCCTAGTGTCGCCTGTAATGTTTGTTGTGACTGAAAACTAAAGCTAATCCATAAATACCTAGAAAAAACCTTATACCCTTCAGTATTGGAGTTTTGTAATCCACCATTTTCATTAGCTAAGAAAATTCATTCAGAAACACATGATACATTAAATGTTTCCCAATTTATTTTTAACTTTTTGTAGTACAAAGCTCTTAGCTATTTACCACGTAAACCTTTGCAATTTAATATTTTATCAATTTACTACTACGGTTTCAAGGCTCAAAACTAAGGGTTAAAAAAAAAATTACTGTTGGTCATGGCCTAAACGAAATTCAATGTACCTCTTAACTTGATTTTGCGACTGATACCAACGGCTACAGCGACTGCTTCAGGAGCTAGACTCTTTATTCTTAAAGATTATGATTAAGAAAATATTCGAGCATTATTTATCACACATCGTTAAATACGTAATAATCATTTCTAAAAGACTAAAGCCATTTTTGGTAAGATATAAAAAATATAAAATTTCAAGTGTTAAATAGTTTTTGATCCGTCCAATAAAAACTAGGAAAATACCCCCTTTTTAAGAGCTTATTTTAAAGCTCTTTTATAGAGCTATTTAATAGTGTAATTATTTTTCGTGTTTTCAATCTCCCACGTGACCGTTTAACACCTCCAATAAGACCACCCGAAATTAAAATTTACATTTTGACATCCAATAACCTGGTACAATTCCAGTTAGGACTATATAGTATCTGCCTCTGAATTGGCCTTGCCGAAATGTGTCTAATTTTGTTAAAATAAAATTTATGTACAAAAATTATTAAACTTTAAGCGAAGGGTTACTGAAATCGAGGTGCACTGTACCAAAAAGTGTGGAGTTTTGGTTAAACTGCGATTATTCTATAACTCTATAATAATTTTAGCTAACAACTTACGTAACTCCGTTTTTTAGGAAAATCTAGCCGTGTTTCAAATTAAAAAAATCGATGATTGGTCGAAATCGTATGAAATGACCCTATTAATTTATTGTTAATTATTATTTTTAATTTATTGTTAATTTTTGTTATTAATTTATTGGTAATTATTGTTATTGACTTATTAATAATTAATACTATTAATTTATTATTCAATACTGTTATTAGTTTATTATTAATTATTGTTAGTAATTTATTATTTATTATTGTTAATAATTTATTATTAATATTTGTTATTAATTTATATCTAATTATTATTGTTGTTAATTCATTATTAATCATTTTTATTAATTTATTATTAAAATTTTGTTATTAATTTATTATTAAAATTTTGTTATTAATTTATTATTAACCATTGTTATTAATTTATTATGAACCATTGTTATTGATTTATTATTAACCATTATATTAGTAGCACTCGTCGAGAACGGTTACCTCCTTTTTGCTCCGTTGATCAATTTACTCTTATTAGTTATTATTATTATTATCTCTTCTGTACCGTGTTTTCAAAACTAGTTATTGGTGCTGCAAAGTTGTATGTAGTTTATATTCATTTTTATTTATAACTTTTAGTTAGTTAAGTTAACTTAAATAACTACCTGTTTAATGCGGAGTCAATCGTAAGCCTCGGCAGAAAAATTTGGTTTTGGTCTCTGGGACTGAAAATTCTCGGTGCAAGTGGACTGCCGACGACTTAATATTTAATATCCTAGATTGAACTAAGGATTCGGCAACGAAAGACTGTGAGATCGTCTGTAATCTTTATCCCAGCGTTAAGCCTTGGTTTATCTTCTATTATGCCGGGAAGCTTAGATTTGTGTCCAAATTGTAATGACTCAATATATGGAAAACAAAAAATTTTACCTTGTACGACATGTAATAGACGATTCCACTGCGGCCCAAAAACGTTTTGCCTCAGCTACACCGAAGATCAAAGAATTGAACTATTTAATGGAGTAACTAGTCAATTTAAATGTCAAAAATGCATAGATAATTTAAATGTTTCTGAAGTATCTAAACTTGACTCAAGTATTCTTGACGATATGGACATCGATAAATCAGTATTGGAGGAGGAGAGAGTCTTAATTAATGACACACATAAAGAATCACCCAGTTCAGCAAATAGTAAAGATAACTCTTATGCAAAAAAGAGCGATTCAAAAGCCTATAGCAACGCATATACTTCAACTAACGAAGTTGACAAACCCTATTTTTCCACGCTAGAAAAAAACTTAAGTGATTACATTCTCAAACTTATTGAAAAATCATCAGCTGAAATTATCGCTAAGATAGGAACGCAATTGCATTTACAAACCCTAACCCTAGAACGACTTATTTCAAATCTTAGAACGTCATCCTACACTAATTCCAAAGCCATATTGGAAGGCGTCATAGACGTTAGGAGTTGCGTTAAAAACTCACTAGGCGAGATCCAGGTACAAACTGCTAAGATTAGCGAGCAAATAAGCACTACGGTTAAGCAAATAACTGATGGAACGTTACATGAAGACGCAGAAATCGAATGCGTTGAAGAAGGGACTAGCGATACCCAAGAATCAAAAATAAAGGAGAAACTTGACAAGATCCAAAATGGTAGTTCTTGGGCTGAAGTGGTAAAGCGAATCCCAAGAAAAAGGAAGGCCAATGAGACTCGAGGTAGTAAAAATAACATTAACCAACAAAATAAATCCAGTTTGATTGGAAAGAACACTTCTACAACTATTGTAGGGCTACTACCTAAAAATATAAAGATAATTAGGAAAAAAGCTTATTTTGTTTCTCAACTTCAGAATTCAAGAATTGGCTTACCAAAGAACATTCCTTGAATACATTGGTATTAACTCGGCTCAAAACACGATCACCCACATACTCGTCATATCATGTAGCGCTTGGGGATGAAGAGTTTAATCAATTAAGCAATCCAGAGAGCTGGCCAGAACATTCAGTTTTCTCACCGTTTAGAGGATGGCTGCGGCAAAGCGGGAAATATGACGAAACAAAAGACTCTATCCTAGATGACACTACATACATATCAATAGCAACTACTTCAAATATTGTAGATACACAACTACCTATATCAGATAAAACGCCCGGTGAAAATATTGAAAGCAACGAATCAAAATGAGTCACATTTAATATGGTTGTAGCTAGTACTTTCACAACTAACTATGAAGAACACGGTAAATTTCCAACTGAACATTGCATATCAAAATGTAAGATGGCTTAGAACAAAATTAGATCAGCTTCAAACAAGTCTTTCCTCCAATGATTCTGATATTGTCTGTTTAACAGAAACGAATCTTAATGAAACATACTTTGACGTTGATTTTGTTCCTGATAACATGGTAGCATATCGTGCTGATCGCGAACAAGATGAAAACTTGGCAGTTCGAGGCGGTGGTTCAGCTATTATTACGAAGCGGCATCTCAAGGTCATAAGAAGAGTTGATTTGGAAATTACGTCTGAATGTGTCTGGATTGAGGTAGTCGGGGCAAATAAACAAAGCGTTTTAATAGGGAATCATTATTTTGCTCCCACTGCGAACATCGATAAATATACAAATTACTTTAAAAATATAATTAACCCAGTACTATCTCATAAAGGGAACTACATGATACTGGGAGACTTTAACCTGCCCAAAGTTAATTGGTCAACATTGTCAACGCGCGATTGTAATGGCATGGTAAAATCTAAAGCAGAAATAGTCATCGACTTTATACGCATGTTAAACGCGAGCCAACAAAACCCCTTTAAGAATTGCGCGGCCAATACTTTGGATCTAGTAATTACGAATTTCGACAAAGTAAATGTAATTATAGACAAGACACCTTTAATACATATAGATGATTATCATCCGCCACTTCATATAAACTTAAAAAGCGACCTCTTATCCTATCAAAATTCCAAACCGAGAAAAATACCGAAGCGTAATTTCCGTAAGGGAGACTACGAAGAACTTTATCGTTGCCTAAGAACAAAAGATTGGACACCTTTATTTGGAAGTACCGATGTTAACGAAGCGGTAAGTTTTCTGCAATATGTCATAGAAGATGATATTAATCAATATATCCCTTTCTCTGGCAAAACGAACCTAAAATACCCTTACTGGTTTTCGAAAGAATTGCGAATTTGCCTATTGAGGAAACACTATTATCACAAAAAATATAAACGAGATAAAAAGCATACTGACCTACAAAATTATAAGTCTAATAGGAAATAAGCGCAGAAATTAATTAAAAGTGATAGGTCATGTTGGGGAACTTCAATTGTATCCGACTTAAAAGAAAAACCAGAAAATTTCTGGGGTTACGTTAACAACAGGCTCAAGTCAAGAGAAAAGACAGATCTAATTATTTCTGATGAAAATAGCCTGTTAATTACATCACACCAGAAAATTGCATTGAAATTTGCCAGCTTTTCAGTTTAATTGGACATGACTACAATGGAAAAGCGCGTAATGAAGATTCGAATCTAGACTATACCAATAATAAAAAAGCGAACCATGACTCATGTTCCAATATATTGGTAACCAGCAACGATGTGGTTGAAGCTATTAAGAAATTAAAAGCGAAGAAATCTACCGGCATAGATGAGATACCTGCTTTTCTAATAAAGGGTTGTCAAGATGTATTCGTTCCATTATTGGTATACATTTTCAACCTGTCTATTTCAAGCGGTGTTTTCCCAGACAACTGGAAATTGTCAATTATAATTCCGATACATAAAAAAGGTTCAAAATTAGATTGCAATAACTACCGCCCCATATCTCTAATATCAATTCTGTCAAAAATATTTGAAATAATTGTACATAAATATTTAAGTAATTGGTTTCAACCACTACTCGCTACCGAACAACACGGCTTTTGTAAACTTAGATCCACTACTACTAACTTAATCTCGTTTTTAAATTATATTGCGCCTTGAATCGATAATCAGAAAAAGTGGATTGTATCTTCATGGACCTGTCCAAAACATTCGATCGAATGAACCACGAATTATTGTTTAGAAAATTAAAAAATTATGGTATCTCAGGTCATTTACTAAAGTGGTTTAAAAGTTACTTAAGTAACAGAACTAATGTTATAAAAATAAATGGAGAGCTAACAAATCAATATTATTCAACACTTAGAGTCGTTCCCCAAGGGTCTTCATTGGGCCCTTTATTATTTGTTATCTTTATAAATGACTTATATGACAGGCCGAAAGATCAAACTATCATACGCGCTTTTGCGGACGATAATAAAACACTTCGTGAGGTTAGTAATTTGTCTGATTGTATAGACTTAGAAAACGAGCTTAAAAGAATAAGTATGTGGGGTAATGTAAACGAATTGCCCTTAAACACGTCCAAAACCTTTGTAACTACCTTTACTAGAAAAACAAATCCAATATGCTATGAATATAAAATTAACAATGATAAAATACAAAAAACCAATATAATAAAAGATTTAGGTGTTTGGATAGATAACAAAATGTATTTCAACGATCATATTGAAAAAGTTGTACTTGAAAGCAAACGTAAGCTACATGGTATCTTAAGAATTGCAAAGAATTTGAATAGTCCTAAAGTTTTTATCCAACTATATAAAACCATTGTCAGACCAAAGTTAGAGTATTGCAGCATTGTATGGGGTGGCTGCAGCAGTGAAAATATAACGAAGATAGACAAAGTTCAGCGAAAATTTATTAAATTGTTGTATTTTTATTTCTGGGAAAATACTATTTGGAAAAACAAAAACTATGACTATGAAAACATATTAAAAAAATGTAACTTATTAACGATACCTAACAGACTGAAATTTCTAGAAATTATGTTCCTGTATAACATCGTTCATAATAATATAGACTGTATGGAATTTATTGCAAGTGTGAATTTAAATACAAACCTATGTAAAACTAGAAATACTGAAACATTTTATGTATCCAATGTCAAATCAAGACTAGATGCAATAAGACGCAGTCAGACTGATTATAATCATGTTTGTACTAAATTAGATATCTTCTGTAATAATAAGTCATTGTTTAGAAACGCTCTTAAAAAAACACTTCTGACCAGTTCGGTATAGCAAATAAGAATTGCAAAATTACATAATTTTCAAATACGTTATTCAATACAAGTCTCTTTTATTTATTTTTTTGTGCAATATCTTAAAATTTTCATATTTTAAACGAATGTAATATGTTTTATGTCAAAACGAAGCTGGAAAAGTCGACAGTTTCTTTTATTAATATAAACCTTTAATGTAATGTAATGTAATATGAACACCCTGTATATATCTGATAAGTGTTTTTGTAAACATGTTTATATGCAGGTAATAAACTCGAATTGAATTGAATTATTAATTTATTATTAACCATTGTTATTAATACATTATTAACCATTGTTATTAATTTATTATTAAAATTTTGTTTGTTACTTATTACTTAATATTGTTATTATTGTATTATTAATTATTGTTATTAATTTTTCTAAATATTGTTGATAATTTACAATTATTAATTTTTGTTAATTTACTATTAAATATTATTATTAACTTATTAATAATTATTGTTATTTATATTTTATTACTTATTGTTGTTAATTTATATCCAATTTTGGTTGTATATTTATTATTAATTTTGGTTGTTAATTTTTTAATCTTATTTATTTGTTTATTATTAATTTGGTTGATAATTTATTATTATTATTTATTTGTTTATTATTAATTTGCTTGTTAATTTATTATTATTCTTATTTATTTGTTTATTATTGATTATTGTTAATAATTTATTATTAATTTGGTTGTTAATTTATTATTATTATTATTTATTTGTTTATTATTGATTATTGATTATTGTTAATAATTTATTATTAATTATTATTTATTTATTATTAACTATTTTTATTAAATTATTATTAATATTGTTTTAAAAATTTATCATTGTTATTAATATATTTTTACTTATTACTTTGACTTTGTCGGTGATTTTAAACTTTCTTATGTATCCTCTTTATAATTATTAAGTGTAATTGAACAGTACTGCGTTTCGAAACAGCCTATCATTTTAATCAAGGGTTTAAAAAGATGATAATATTTCAAGAGCTAAAGCTTTTATTAAGCAACGTTTTAATTCTTATCGGAGTTCCCAGTTGCGAATAAGCCGGTTTACTTATCAACCCTCATCCCAAAACTGCCGTACTTCGAATATTATTGACGATAAGATAAAAATTCTCGGCCATCTTTACATTCGCAAGTTGAACTTGAATAACCGTATCTAAAATTTCAATTTATAGCTAGCGTTTTTTTTCTAGTATTTGTGATTTTAAGGAAATCATATCCTGGAATATATCAAGGTATTTTTGTAAATTTCATTTGAATCTAACAAGTTTGTTTACCGCGATTGGGACAAGTTTCATAAAAGTTATTTGTTTGGGTTTTTTTAATTTAAAGTAGTTTATTTCTTATTTATTGTAAACTTTTTTTTTAAATAATTTGTCAATTGCCCTATTCAAGAATGAATTTTCTGTGGTCATCGAGTCAAGCAATAACAATCAAGGAGCAGAAAATATTAGCATTTTCATTTCTCAGAACGTTAGTGTTGAAATATAAATGATATTCTTTTCAATAAAATATTTCAAATTCTCGCGATAGGACTGGAAACTTTGGGTTAAGAACCGAGATGGTTGTTATTCAGGATGGGCTGTTAAGTCGAATACAGTGTTTTTAATACGGAATCGGTCATTTAAAAAATTAAAATATTTCAATAAATTCAAACTTTTACAAAGTTTTTGATTTATCTTTCCATGCTCATTTAAAACTAAATCGGGTAAATTATGGTAACCTTTTAATTTGTATTGGGACATATAATTGTGAATCGTGCTTTGTTAGATAAGACAGTAAATAACAGTATGAGAGATAAACGACGTAGTCTAGAACCCTCGTATGCTTCGTAAAATGCAGATTGGAGTCGGAAATTAAAAACGACTTGTTTCACTGATTACGGCAGAGAAGAGGCTACACGAACTTTATTACCTAGCACACATGTTCAATGAAAGGTAATAATCGAAGTAGCATTTTGCATTTTAGCTTGTTTTCGAACTAGCATTTAAATCTTAATTTAATGTTATATTATAAACAAAATATTTCCAATAGAGTTTAAAAGCTTTTGATATATTTTAATAAGCATTGCGTACTACATTTTTTTAAATTTAAATTCAATTTCTAGTTTTTATTATTGAGATTGCTACTCCCGGGCCAATGCAATAAGCAATGTAGCCAGTCCCGTAGCCAGCCAGGGGGCCTAAGTCGCCCGGCCACCTCAAAAAAATCTGAGAGTGCCCCATCGTGCCCCTTAAAAATATCATTGTACCCCTAGAAAATATCAAAATAAGTACACAAAAACCTTAAAAAATATCCTATTTACATTATATTAAGTTAAGTCCATATGTCCAAATTATATTATTTGCATTCGTGTACCTTGGTTTATTTTATAAGTATCACTTTCCCATTTGAAGTTTAAAGTTTTAACTGTTACAGAAACAATAATATGGTGCGTAATCAAGTACAATTATTGATTGTACTATACTAAGGTTAATTTCCTGTAGATCTGTAGCCTATATTATATTGTACGGTGTCGTAATTTATTCAGTTTTACCCAAGTATTACTATTATTATTTAACTTTATTCCCTCCTTGTAGTGACGTTCTATGGTTCAGAATAATAGAACGTTCTCAATTTTTTCTCAGTTTGCACCATTTTAGTTTCGTTATCGACTCGCATGAGATCAATCAAGTTCAGGTATGGATAAATTAGTGGGAAAACAGACAGTTAATTTATATCTATTTAAACCTCGTGTTCCAATTAAAAAACCACTGTGTCCCGTTTGAACCTTTAAGCTCATTTTAAAGTAGTCATAGCCTCATAGAAAAGGAATTGTTTTTTTAATGGTGCCCCGTTAGAGATTTGGCGGGCCCCCCAACTGAAAATTCTGGGCTACGGGGCTTAATTGCCCCTATAACAAGAAGGCTGTTTTTTGGTTATGAAGATTAAATTTTGAAACCAAAATTTAAAGTAATTCGTACTACAGTTGTGTAACTTTATTCGTGAGAGAAGTTTATTTTTGGAGTCTCTATCAAACGTTGCTTTGGTAAAATTATTGCAATAGATTTTTAATTGCTCAGCAGGTAGATTTATTTTTGCCGTCTTTGTGTTTGTTACATAGGGTTATAAGTTGCTTAGAAAATAACCACTTAAAATACGAAGTATGAAAAACGATAATTCTAAAATAGATTTATAAAAGACGCTCGCGGCAATGTATAAAAAATCCGGCAGCTTTAATTAAAAAAAGTAAGCTGCTCAATCACCGTATCTATTCATAAACGTACGCTTTAGCAATCTCCTGGTCTATTCTTAAAGGTAAGTATATTTACCATTCCGTCCATTGTTGACGTTCGCTTTAATAATCAACTTGCATATTCCAAAACGTAATCATTTCTACCATCCCGTCCATTCTTAACGCACGCCTTCTTAATAATCCTTTCCATTCTTAATGGACGTTTTTTAAATTATCCTTTCCATTCTTAATGGACGAATTTTTATCACCCTGCACAATGGACCTTAGGTCGACGTGTTTTGGCTTGCCACCCCACTCAATAATAATCACCCTGCCCATTCATTAATTACGTTTTTATTTCAATAACCGTGCACTTTCATGAGCGTTTGATTTAAGAAAATCGCAGTTCATTTATTAATAAACCTGCCCATTCTCTACATTTAACCTATGTGTTGTCTAAAATTTTGTCCACTCATTACGTATTTATCTCAATCATTAACTTAATTTTTCATGCACATTTTCCTGATTGATATCTTAGTTTTCTGGGGAACGTATTCTTAGTCACTCTGCCCGTTTCTCAATAACTCTGTACTTTCTTAACACAAGTTGTCTCAATTTCAATATCATTTCAAAAAGACCATAGCTTGAATAACCTTGTCCGTTCACACCGTACGTTTTTGTAATCAGCCCGTCCATTCATAACCGCGTATTTCCTCAATCAGGGACTCTCTACATTTATAAACGCGAACTTAATCAATTACCCTGTCTACTAATAAACCAAATCCTTTTCAATCAGCCTGCTCATTCATATAACCACGCGTTTTAACTTCCCTGTTCAATTATTAAGGAAAGATTTATAATTTAATTTTAACTCTCAGTTGTCCCCATCTTCAAACGAACATTTCGGCTGCTTATCTTTCTGTCACCTAATTTAAAATAAAACCCGAAATTAAGATTTAAAATTACTAAATGTCAAGAAATGGGTATTTCACGGCTGGTCATTTGTGTTTTCCGTCAGCATGAAAAAACGTTATAAACGAGCGCAAAGTCAGATTATGGACGTTTTAATCAGATGGGCAAACAACCCCCTGAGGGCGATTCTGTAAAAAATCGAATGGGAATTCGATCTCGATACCCTATACCATGTCGAAATCGACTTCGACAATTTGCATTGATTTATGCTTATTCGAAATCTTTACCGAATACCATTCGTCGAGATCTCGAAGTTCGAAATCTAGTTTTCGAATATTTACAAAATAGGCCCCCCTGCACCCTCTTTACCCCAAACCACGAGGGTTGAGCGCCGAGTTATCTAGATCGGTAACGTTGACTTTCCATCTCATGGTTAATAGTTATCTAATTTGCTCTTTTCGTAAAAACAAAATTTCGTTATTCATATGTACTGCTTTACTATATGGAAGTTTAAATTTCGAACTCAGTCAGTGTTTCCACTTTGCGGCGAAAAAGAACGTTTTCGGCGAAAACTGTCTTGGTGACCACCAGAAATTTTAAAACCGGCGTAAAGGCGAAAAAGCGGGGAAAACCCCATTGAAAACGGCGAAAATAGTTTTCGATATTTTCAGTCTGAAAAACTAAAAAATCATTGTCTCTGTAGTCCCCCTATATGCCTTTCATAGAAATCTCATAGGTAACTAGAATGCTGCCGCCTACGGCCGACCTTGTCGCCAGTTCGTTTTGAACCTTCAGCCAATGAGAGGCCGTAGAGTGGTTCCGCCAAGGAGGATAATAATCCTCCTTGGTTCCGCTACTATCGTAGGACCTAGGTGTCGTCATTCTCTCTGGTGACATTAAATTCTTGGCAGAACCACTCTTTGAGCTCTGATTGGCTGAGATCTGGCTATCGTCTGCCACGGCGTTGGGTCCATTTGCCAGTTACACGGCACCATTCTAGTTACCTATGAGATTTCTATGGTACCTCCAATGGCAACCCATTCAATTTCTTGGCAGAGATAAACTTTATCTAAAATGTTTTTTTATTTAAATATCAAATAGTTACATGTACCTATTGTAAAAAATAAATATATTGCCTAAATAGGCCTATAAGCTTAGAAATAAAGAGAATAAACATATGCAGTCACATGAATCTATGGGGGGAATTGTGGCGAAAACGGCGGCGAAAACTGGTAAAATTGCCCCTAAAATAGGCGAATATCTCGACCGCAGAGTGGAAACACTGAACTCATTGTCAGTTTAGACAAAAGCGTTAGAAACCGTCAGAGCCGTACACACCGTATATTACACGTTTAATTGGTGATTCTAGATTTGTTTAATATAAATTGAATATCAAGTAACTCTTTTATTTAATTCTCTAAAAGGTATATTATAAATGCTTGTCTTAGGGGTAATGAGTTTGTTAATTTCACGTAATAAATAAATATGGGGTCTGCAATTTAATTTTAATCGTCTGCAGCGTAAAAAAACGCTCCCTCCGATAATTTCTATAGTATTGTAGGACTCTAGACGAAAGGAAGCCAATAATTTCACCTAAACTAATATATTTTGGCGTAGGAAATGACTCCTTTACCAATTGAGTTTTTTTTAATTTTAATTCGACTAAAAAGTTCGCTGTTTTCTAATTTTAATTAGTAAAACTAAATTTCCTGCTACAATTGAGTGAATGCAAATCCAGTTTTTTACCCCTTAAGGCCCACAGAATCATTGGGCAAATTCGGCCACTAATTTAGGTTTCTCCTCCCTTTCCGTTACGTCACTCCTCTTTCAGAAAACACATGATTATTTAGCCGTACGATCAACATTCTGCGGCTCTGTAATCGATTTTCCTTCGGCTCATACTGGAGTTTCTACTCATTACTACCAATAATTTCGTGTTTGCACAAAGAGGCATTTAATAACTAAGATTTTAATAGTTATTAGAATAAAAGTTTGAATTCGTATTATTAATTTATAGTGGGATGAGAATTCAGTTGAACCGATAACAGTTACTAAGATGGAGGCGAGCAACAGCTTTTCTGAGAAGCATTTTTCTGGGCCACTGCAACAGATGCTACTGGCCATAAAGAACACAAATAAATGTTACCTGTTGGAACAGTTTGCTTTTGAAAGTGCCAGTATAGATTCGAAATCCATGTCTTGCAAATTGGACAACCCACAAGGAAAGTCTTCAAAAAGCACCTGGAATTTTGATGAGTCGGAAGCTAACATCGTTGACATTGCTACACTAGTCAGTTCAGTCGATACGGTGTTGTTTGGTGCGTTCTTGCTTTCCTTTATTAGTGTTCTGTATTCGGTCTCGCTTACTAAATTAATTTCCCTTTTTTTACTCCAGACAAAATGTTTCTTGGTCGTATAATCGTTGAGCCTTTTGTTCTGGAAGCCATCGTGTTTCTAGCCGAAGATCCGCAAGGCGAGAGAGCGGTCAGAATTGAAGTGCAATTCGATTCCGAGGTCACGACCTCGATAAGAAAAGGGACAATTGTTGCGTTGCGTAATCCGTGTTATAAGATTATTCGAGGTAATACATTTGGGGTAAGTAAGTGTCGTTCTTATCTTTTTAGGATGTGGAATATAAATGTAGCTTTCTCTAGCCTAATGCATTTTCTCAAAGGCCTAGGGGTCATATTTCCTTGGCTAAACTCTTTATCGTTTGTATAATGGCATATCGCTTTCAAAACAAGGTTGTTTCTTAGTTTTAGTTTCTAAATATATCACAGTAAAGAAAAACATCATTTTTATCAACGGATTAAATGCAACGCAATTTTTTATTAATTTATTTTCATTTCTGTGTGTCCTTGCAGTTACTATATACATCCGCGAAAGATATTGCATTTTTTGAGGAAGCACTATTTCGGAGTAGCTTCCTAAGCATAAAATGGAAGAATACTGCGCACACCAAGGCTTCTGAGGATAAATTGCCAGTTGATAACACCAAGGAGTTGGAAGAACGCGTATCCGCCATTCGTCAGAGTGGCAACCAATTATTCACTCAAGGCAAATTTTCCAAAGCCATAGAAAAGTATTCCGAGGGCTTAACTGGGAGTCCAAAGAACGAAGATCTTCTATCTAACCGATCGTTGAGTTATCTGAAAATGTCGAAGTTTCAGGATGCGTTAGATGACGCTTTACTCGTCCTTAAAATTAACCCGCGACACGTTAAAGCTATACACAGAGCGGCACAGGCATACAACGGCCTCCAGAAATTTGAAAATGCGCAAACACTTCTGGAGGATAAACTCCAAATGGAACTATCGAGCTACACCAGCGAACTGAGAGAAATTTTATCCAAGACTAAAAAGTGGATTAGCCAACGAGATCACGGACTGTACGACATGGTAGAATTGTTTGGATCGTATCAGAAGCCAATTGAACATGACATCGTTAATTTCGTGGGACCTGTTAAGGTAGAAGATGTTGGTTCAAAAGGTCGAGGACTTATTGTTACAGAAAATGTCGACGCTGGACAACTCATTATGTGTGTTAAAGCCGTTGCAGTTATATTCAATTCAAATCCTACAGAGAATCCTGAAATTGACTTGATTAAGAAGATTGAAAAAAACCTTAAGGGAAATGCTGACCTGTTAAGAAATTTAAAAGAGCTCGAAATGTGCCCGAAATTACGACCAAAACCAAACAAAAACAAAGCTTCAATGAGCGTTTTTAGAATCAAAGCAATTGCTTCGGAATTTAGCACGTCGTATCCTCTTAAGAGCGGAGGTAATATCTGTGGCCTGTGGATACCCGCGTGTTACATGAACAATGCTTGTTACGAGACTAATTGTTGCTTGGTGGTTTTAGGTAACGTATGTCAAGTAAGAACAAGTAAAGCGCTCGACAGAGGGACTGAATTGTTGGTACCTTATCTCGATCACGGTTGTCCCTACACGGAAAGAAAAACAATTTTGAATTTTAAAGGTTTCACATGCGAATGCAGCCTTTGCAAACAAGAATCGAGGGAATCGCCGTCAGGTATCGAAATGGAAAGGATTCTTTTCGGGCTACGTCACTTTCCCGTCACCCAAGAAGTTATTGAACATGCAATCAAACAAATTAGAAATGTATCAGGGCAATCGCCTTTCATTCATTACTATTTGTTGTTACCTTTGAATATCTTAAGCAAGTTTGCTTTAAACAATGGCAATTTGGACAAAGCCATTGAAGCGGCCACAGAGATACTTCAAAATCGTGAAAATGCCGGTGGTCATATTGGGAAAATTCTCCATGAAGCCAGTTTAATTTTATTTAACGTTTATTCATTGAGAAACGATTATGCAAATGCCATGAAATGGAAAAAGAGTTTAAAGCAAAACGTTGAACTATTGCTTGGCAGCTCCGAAGACGAACTTTTGGAATTACTAATTTCTTTCAACAAAGCTAAATAAAATCTCCTATGTACAGCACCTTCAATAAATGTACTATACAGGTCATGGTTTTTCAAATTTGAGCTGAAGTTTTAGTACACACTTAAAGTTTGCAATGAATATAATCATTTCTACTACTCATGAAAACACGTTATGTATGGATTGTTACATTTTTTTATCGTAATTGTTTATTGACGCATTTTTGTATTGTCAAAAGTTAAAAACAAGTCAGGGATTTTCTTTGACATGAGAACATTGAGTGGGAATTATTTTACTTTATGTAACTAGAAATTTACTCAAAAATTCGTATTCTTCTCCTGTTTTAGTTTTGCCTGTAAACCACGATATCATTTTCCCGCTGCACTGGAAATGTATACTTCTCAATAAACCCTACGATATCCTTTAATTGTAAATTTCATATTTTTATGATATTTTTACATTTTCTTTACTTCATTTTTACTGAAGGTAAAGCTGTAACTTCTTACACCCGCGGCAAAATGTAATGGTCGTTTTCTGAGCATGGCATAAACCAAGTAGAACTGAAGAACCGTGTACATGTACAGTTGCTTGTCATAAATCTTCTCCGTGTTTGTCGCAAAATATATTTCATTCAATATATCTACCTCTATTGTATTATTAGATGTCAGAATAGGCGGAAATGTAGAGGTGTGTGATGTGTTTATGCTAATGAAAACATTTGGCTTATTTTTAAAGTGGTGTCTAAAAATCTGTTATACTTTAGTCTAACATTGTATCGTCGCGTGTTCTAGTTAAATTTATGTTTTTTTCTATCGATATTCCATTGCCACATATGGCAAGAGAGTACTGCACATTTTGAAAATAGTTGAGGTAAGATTTTATTTCAAAGTCTTTCTTTATTTTTATTATGTATCCTTACTTACATAGATCCCAATACTGTTTAATTAGCATTTCGTATTAAATTATTGTTTCTGTGTAATTGGACTTGTAAAGAGAAAATCGTATGTTTCGTACTTTACGTAGCACTAATATTTAAATTTATTATGATACCATTAAATATACCACTAACCTTTGAGCATTCGGTGTACACTATTGACTCCGCTTCTGCACGTCACACTTCGATCATTCACTTTTCGTGCTTTAACGGACAATTTAAATTGCACATTTTTCTACGGTTTATAAATTGTCACCTCTAACACAAATACTTAAAGTAGTAAGATTTTGTTTTTAAGCACCAATCTTGTAAGAACATAAATAGCATTAAATGAACTTCCATTTTATCGAAAACAATGCCCAAAAGTACCGTATATTTCGAGGGGTCGGACATTCCCAAAAGAGCGTACGGGATTTCGAAATCCCTGTGATTTCGAAATATTTATCGGGATTTCGTGATTTTGTCAGAGACTTCGCGATGTCATCATTTATTTGGCGATTTCGTCAGAGATTTCGCGATTTTGTCAGAGATTTCGCGAATTTGTTATTAATTAGAAATCTTTTAAGATTTATAAATTTTGCGGGAACATTTCTTGTTTTTTTTTAATGATTTCGGATTTCGTTTTACGATTTCTTGTGACGTGAAACGGATTTTGGGCAATTGTCCAACCCTTCGGTATATTTAAAATTTAGTTAAAAATATCATGACCTCTGACACCGAACTTAAAGAGCTTCGTGTTAATCAAGGTCCGCAGAGAAAAAAATGATATACTATTAGGTTGAAGCATTCCCGCTTCTCTCGAAACAGCGAAATCCGGTTTTCTAGTGGGTGGAAAGTCGTTTCGTCGCGTTTTATGAAGTTGAACGCGGGCTATCAAGGAGTTGCGCTAACTTTATCTCTCACGGGGTGACGGCAGCCGATAAAATAAAAACCGCAAGATTTTCGTTTCTTTCAACGGTCAGAAGTTCGGGGCTAAGTTTCACGGAAGAAACGCTTCAAAATATTAGCGGTTAGTACAATTTGTTATCTTGTTTAAATTATAAATCCTAAAATTGTGACAAAATGTTTATAAAAGTAACATTTTATTAAAATCAATTCGGATTTCAAAAAGAGTGGGATGCTGCACGATTCCTAGCCCCCCCCCCCCCCCCGGTGAAAAATTTTAATAAATTTCAAAATTTCGAAAATGACAAAAATAGAAACAATAGATATAAATTGCCAAAAAAAACATCAAAACTGATCAACTTTTGATCAATTTGAGGTCACAATCCCATGCTATTTTCAATGGGAAAATTTAATATTTTGTGTTGTCAAAAACATTTTTCGTTGCCATGGCAAAACGGGTTGCCCATTGAATAAATTCCCTTTAGGATTTTTCATGATACATGAAGGTCTACCAATCCCCCGAGTTTGAAAAAAAAAAACGGTGGGTTACACTTCGGGATGTCTCCTTGTGAGGCAAGTCGCAGATTTAAAAACTTACCAATTTTTATATTATCTTAACGTGATTTGTTAACCGTCGTTTTTATTAGGATGTAATGCTCTCCGAGAAACTATTGAGGAAGCTAAAACATCAAAACAGTGTGGGGAAATAGAAATACCAAGGCTTCCTTTCGGTCAAACATTGGTCGAATTATTGGCTTTACTAAAGCCAATTAAGTTTGCTACGGACATTTTTCAGAGGAGCGGTCCAACATCATAACGTGTAGCTAGTCTCAATTTTTGTAACGATACGATAAACCTTCGCGCCTAATTTTGAACTACTTAAAGAGGAACTTCAAAAACAAATGGCTTCACGACAGCCGCTATTTTGGACCCATTCCAAAAAACCTTAGTTAATCAAGGTATATTCTACGCTATATAAACATTACCCTTAATAAATGTTGAACGATATACTAATAATTTGTTGATTAAATAAATTGATGAAAATTAATAACTTGTTGGTCAGTAGACATTTACAGCAATCCTTCGTGGGATTTGGATACATTCAGAACCCTCGACACGGAGGCCGCGCTAAAAAAAGTTCGATTTTATTTGTCACGGCGCCGAATGCGTAACCACTAGGAGGAACAAACAATATTCCGCGTTCCAAAGCTTTTCCAGCTTTGTTGACTCCTCGGAACGAAAATGGACTTTTGACGTCATTAGCCCCAGGAAAATAATTACAAGCCTATTTAGCAGAGGACATCTTAGAACAGGAGGGAGTATATGCACTCGACTACTGGAGGATGAATGAAAGGCGATATCCTACTCTTTCTAAATTGGCCAAACACGTAGTAGTTTCGATGCCGACTGCCTCCGCCGGTGTCAATCGCATATTTTCGATCGCTGGAGCGATTATGCGATATCTTCGAAACAGCGTAACATTGGAGCACGTGGCCAAGCTTTTAACATTTAGAGAGTACAGATTTCTTGAGGAGGACTTATCAAACGGGAAACATCGTAATGTATAACTTTATATAACAAATTAAATTTCATGGTAAACTATGTTATGACTTTGAAACATTGTCATAGAAATGAAAAAAATCAATTACTTTGAGCATACAGTGTGTCTTGTTCTCAGCTTGTATATTTAACAACATCCCAAAGTTTCACACGGTGGGGATATGCGATTTCTTATTAAAGGCCGGCTACATAAATCTTCTGTTTACTGTCTTTCACTGGAAGTAGGCAACCGAATATGTGTGTAGTCGGCCTACAAGTCCAGCCGCCAAGTTACCCAAGTAGCCCCTAGCGATAGTAGCAAAGCGAAATCGAATATGTTTCTTTCCCTCTTTCTCGTTCGCTGTCTCTCTCCACGTCAACTAGAATTTCTAGAAACCATCTTTGCGAAAGCAGTGGAGAGGCGGTTGGCGCAGTTGCGACACCCGAACCATTTCGCGACTAAGCACTAGTTTAGAAAAGGCCTCTGATAGGGGGCTAACCCCTCAGTTGTTTTTTCAAATCATTAATTTGAAAAAAATCAGTCGAATTTCTGTTGGCTCGTGTTACACAGAAAATTGCTAAAATTCAAATGATACTGAGGCCGTTTAAAGCTAGTTTTATTACGTTTTTACACTATGCTAATAATTTGAGAAAAAAAATTCAATCACTAGCGCCAAAAATATCTAAAGTAATAGGTTGTATTCCCTTTAACAAAACTTTTCTGAAAGGGAAAATAACCGAATGAATTTGTCTTACAATTGTTAGGGTCTTCAATTTAGAACGTGTTGTAGTAATATTCCCTTTAACATCTCTATTTATTATTTGCCGACATTTAGAAAAACAACATTGGGCCATTATACCAGTGGCGTAATAGAAGCATTTTACCCCCCCCCCCGCCTGAAACTAGTTAAGAGTCCATTTCTGATCATGGACTATTTTGAGCCCACTTATTTACGTCGTTGTCTTTTTCCAAATTTGAGACCCTTTGCACAATTCACGTGAGTGGCCGTGAACTTCGGTTACCGCTTTGGGTTGGCGGTACGCAAAATAGTTCAACTGTGAGAGACAAGCGAGAGCAACAGATTAACGGGAAATTTTGAAGGAACCACTCCTGCGTAGGGTTTGCAAGTTCTCTCTTCAATTGTTAAAGGTGTTTTCCCTCGAGATCTTAGGTTTATCCTTTCCATAAGAAACTTGCGGAGGTGAACAGTAATAGTTAGTGTCGAGTAACTCGCGTGGCATGAAGGGCCTGCCACCACCATCCTACGCATTGTAACTCGGCCACCGGTAAATAAGGCATTCAAAGTCGCAAGGTGACTTGAGGCTGTAGTGGTAACTAGGGTATTAGCCTAGCTAATTTTTAAAAAATATAAAAGGCCAGATTTGAAGAATTTCAAAAATAATGTGCCCCATTTTGGCGGTATCAGGTAACATCAATCACGTTAAACGAAAATAAATTCGACGAAACAACTACGGGCTATTCGCTGAGAAATGGGTGAAGAACAGGGAGCCCACCCTCAGTAGACCTGGGTGGGCAAACCAGTACGCAGGTTTTTTAAGCAGTTTGATTTCCTATCGATCGATGCATAATTTATCATTCGGAGTTAAACGGTTAAAGACAAATGTAACGGGCACTTGCTTCTTTTAGGGAGTTTGTGTAAATCATAAAGATAATACAGGGTGTTTTTTTTTGCTCGAAAAAGTGATTTTTTTCAAAAACTATGTTTTCTAGAAAGTTGAAATTTATACTGTACATTATATGTGCCGGCGGACACTTTCTACCAAAATTGTATCTAAATCGAAAAATATTTTCACGTTTTTTGAAAATTTAAATTTTAACCGCTAGGTGCTATAAGAAAATTGTCAATGAGAAAATGGTAGAGCGTCACCGAAAACGTACAAATAGCGTTGGCGCGAAAAAAATAGACATATTTTCCACTGAAAAAATACGAATTGAAAAAGTGACAAGTTGGGCAAGCTAAAATAACTTTTTTGAATTCCATTGGGAGAGTAGTGTAACTTTCTGAAAGTCAGAAATTTGTTAATCTGGTGTTTAATGCAATAAACACCGCTGAAAAATCGAAGAGACAATCGCGACTCTCAGTGAACACGGCCAATCTTCCCTTAGATAGAGAGAGAGAGAGCCGAAAGTGAGAGCGATCAACGACGGAACGATTGAGATGCCTCTCGCTCACCATGAACTTGCAGGCGCGCTTATTGGTAGTATATGCTTTTTACCTTAATTCCTTCGCTTAAAAAACGATCAGGTTTTCGTGACGTGAGCACTCACCGATTTAAAGTACTCAAAATTTTGCCCACGTCTGATTTGCTCCCAACATAGCTCAGTAAATGCAAGAAGACGTTCATCGGAGAAATTGAAATCTCCAAGTGCAATAAACACGGAGATCGTCAATTTTGTTATTATAATAGCGATTTTTTAGTAAATGGTCTTTGCAACATCTGTTTTCGTATGGAATGTATAACCGAAGTCTTATGAAAGTTTGTAATCTAGCAGATAAGGGACTTGAACTAAATTATCTCGACATTTAAACCTACCAAAAAATAGTTGTGAGTTGATATGACGCAACAAAACAAAATTTCTACAAATTATATAGATATAACAATTCTTTCAGTATCTAGGAAAACAACAGATGGATAATTTGTAGAAGAATCGTCATTTTGACTTGAAGGTGTAAATGTCGCAGTGTTTGTATGCTGAGATAGGTTTAGTAGTTCTTCACTTTCAATCGGTCCAGAAGTTTCAATAGGTTCAGTTGTTTCACTTTCTCCGGGTTTTACGTTAACCTCATACATTTAAAGTCTGCATTAATTACATATTTCATCGCCTTTAATTATGCAGGCGTTATGACTTAAAACACGAGCTTTCATTACTTCTGTGTCATCTTGAATGACTTTTCTCCGTTTATTTGAAATATGTTTGAAATCTAGGAGCAACAAACACAACACCCCACACAAGGAGAACGCAACCCGTCAAAAGTCGTGGATTTTCTTGTGTAAGTTTTTTATTGGCTAGACGCTTTAGCGCCTGCTGCCGTCGAAAGGGGAAAATTCGGAAATTGTCTTCCCCCCTGCCCATAAAACGTTCAGCGTAAAGGCTCGTGACGCTCGTCCAATGAAATTCGTACACAACCCTTCGTTAGCGTGTTTAAAGGCTGGCTGCGTTCTCCTTGTGTTTGTTGCTCCTAGTTGAAATACACGTCACAAATGGCACATTTCGCGTTATTCCGTGTGCGTTTGCCATTTAATTAAATAATCAGTTTTATGTTCTTCTGACATCGTCTGTCAACACAATGGGAATGAAAGTGAATACTTGAAATACGAAAGAGCACACCAAGCTGTAGGAAATTACAATTTCGCCATCGTGTATCTTACTTTATAGCAAAATATATAAACTGGCCATCGTGACGAATACCTTTTGTTAAACGACAGCCTAGATTATTATTTATCGTTTTTAAAATAATCGTTTGAACTACGTGAAATATACTAAAATTTAAATCATCGATTAATAAATTAACAACCAATTTTAGTGTATTAACGCTTTACGAAAGTTTCAGTCCCTAATCGTTCCCGTATCGCTGGTTTAGAAGCAATGACGCAGCACTAACTGTCGTAAAATACAAACTCGTCAATAGACTTTACTTTCTCTATCTAAACCATGATACACGACGACGCCAAAATTAATCATTTAAAATCTGGGCTTTATTACATTTTTACTAATGCGTGGTTAGTCTACTGAATATTTATTTCCATACAAATTCAAGGTTGTAACAATGCATTGCAAAATTATTTACCGACATTTTGGTAGAAAATTGTAATTTAAAAAACCCATTACTTAATTTTTTTAAGGTTGACTCCGTACTTTAAAACGAAAAATGTTTTTGACTTTCAAAAGAGTGATAAGAATGTGATAATTGTTTTTTATTTAATTGGTGGAGTCTTACTTAAAAATTTAAAAATAACTGATTCTTTAAAAAGAACAAATGATTTTAAAAAAATTCCAGTTTTATTTGGTTCCTGCTAAACGTATTGTGTATAAAATATTCCAGGACAAAGAAGAAGGTTATACAGTTATTGGACATCCCTTTGGGCAAACAAAATTTTAAATTTAAAAATTTATATATTTTTGTTTTAGGGTTGACCCCATATTAAAAAAAAATATATAGTCGGTTTCAAAAGAACGATGAAAGTGTGACAAAAACATTTTTTTGTTGGTGTTTTTTTAAAAATAGTAAATTTTAAAAAACATATAAAAACTATAATTTTCACCCAAAAATTGTAAAACAAACATATAATTATGCGAATTAATTTTCGATTTATCGGTCACCTTGATAAATTACAAAAATAAATTAATACCTTTTTTTTAGATAGCGCCCCCTGTTGATGAGATTGGAAAACAAAAATTTCCAAAAATTACTCATACTCGATAGGAAACTAAATGACACTAAAACCAAGAGATTTGAGGAGAGGGTAATTTTAACATGCTTAGCTCTCTATACCCTTTCCCTGTATAGCTGTCATAAAGCCTGTTGCAATGAAAGATATAAACGAAGATTATGGTTTACCATACCATTAAATAAAAATACTTAATTTTAAATTTTTTAAATATGAGGAGTCAAAATTTGGTTTTAATCCTAAGCCCTATCATTTATTCCTCGTATGTTATAAAAAATGTATTTATTTTATTTGTCAGGTTTAAAAATCAAAAGCGATCAACATTTAAAAAAATCAATAACAACAAGTGCTTTTATTACAGTTTTCAGGTTATTGGTTTGATTAAAACAAATGTGAAAATTATATTAAATATAATGTGTGCGATGGATAAATCTTTTCTTTATCTCAAACGAACTTTGGTAACACTTCGATACACATACAAAAACTAGAAATGAAAAATCTTGAAACAACAAACATAAGCGGACGACTTGAGTTAAATATTCCTGCCAACTTTAACATTCTATTATTTAATAAGACCTTTATAAGTTGAAAAAATAAACGAGCTAAAAAATGTGAATTTAATATTTTACCAATCTTGCATTAAGTTATATCAGAAATACATGAACCGAAATTATCAGCGACCTATCCCGCTTATACTAAAGGCGTTTTCCCCGTCTCCCCCTCTCTTTACTCGGTTGTAGTCCCCCCCTCCGCGGAATGCAATCCTCTACGGGTCCGTGGTACAGATTTGAATACTCACCCTGGTGGCCGCCGTGAGAAACTTTAAAAAAACACGGACTAAAAAAATACTTAAAAAGTACCTTTTTCAGTCAGTGTAAAGAATTACAGCTACCATTATATCAGATATCAATTTAGTTCAAATTAAAACGTCAAAATGTCAATTAAGGAGGCTTTTACCCAGTGCAATATGTTTCTAATTAACAAGCCTAAAGTGAAGGATAAATCGGTGGTTTGTAATTTGATTAAAAGTAATATAAATTCAAAAGAATTTACAACATCACAAACTAAGACTGTTAAGCCTTTGACCATAATACGTTCGATAATTTGACCTTCGTTCAACTGGAACTATTTCATTTTTCACTCACTAGATGGCATAATACTCTACCCGGCATGCACTCAAAAATATACCTTGGCCGCGGTTGGGTTGAATTATTTGAATGCTTCCTTGTCACCCTCCCCTAGCGCTGTGGGAAAACGCCTCAGAATAAAAAAGCAGTCGCTGATAATTTCGGTTCATGTATTTCTGGTTATATTATGGCTCATTGAAAAAGCTTCAAAATTAATATGGTTACTTTATAATTTAAAAATGGAACGCAAGTGAGACAAAAACAGTTCTCCAATTGAAACAGTTAAAGCCAAAGATAAGAGCAAGATCAACGTATAAAACTCAACTTGAAAGTTTCGTAAATTTAGTTTTATTACGTCGTGCGGAGGTTTACTGAACTTGTCGAGATACATTGTTGCTTGCCATCTCATGAAAAAGTGGGAATAAAAAATGGATCCAGATTCAAACAGAGATTGTGTGCTATTTCGAAACGGAAAACATTACCATAAGTAAAAGGATCTGTATTTATTATTTATTTAACATGTAACATGTAATATTTAATATTTATATTTATTATATAAAACCGAGTTTAACTAAAAAGTTTAGCGAACCAAAATTTATTTAATGCAGAGTTTGTTATAAGAACTGAATAAATATCAGCTTTAAATAATTAATTTTATTATTTTAAGATCGAGTCAATTAGAAACGCGTTGAAATGCAAAAAGAAAACTAAAATATCGACATTCTTCGTTTTGTCATAGGCTTTTAGCGTTTGATTCACATGCATTCTTCGAAGGATAAATACCAATAAAATAATCTATGATGAAGCTCGCTTTTTAGATATTTTATTATTTTCTTTCGATAAAAGCCCTAGACAACTATGTAAAATTCGACTTACGTTTTTCTGAAAGTCTTTCCAAATTGTACACGAATACCTTTAGCCATTGGAAAAGCAACGTAGTTAGTGAATATTGGTTTCTTAGGGAGATGAATTTGGGTTCCGAATAAACTGCAAAGGTTCATAAATAGCATTCCTTCCAATACGGAATGCCTCGGAAGTATGATGATGTGTTTACCGTTTGCTGTATCAAAGATAATCTGATGGAAATCTTCATCATTCAAGTGTTTTGGAAATAATTGTTTCCTAATGCTTTTAACAACATTTACTTTCGAATTCTGAAAAATACGTTTATTTAAGTTTTATTGTAAATCATGGTTATATAGCAGAAGATAATGAACGGAATTAATCAAGTATGCTATTCGGCTGAATTTCTGAAGCTTGTTCCGTTTTGATGAAGTTCAAAAAATTAAAAATTTTCATAATGATTATTCTGGTTCCTTAATTCTGTTTAATTTTAAATGAGAACCAACCATAAAATTTTCATGTAGTGGCGAATGCAACGGAACTAGGACTGGGATTTTCGGATACCTCAGAATATCTTCAAGTGTTTCAATATATCTTAGTTCAGGTGGTAAAGTTAATCTTGAAAGAATCAAGCCACAGAAGGCCTGAGCCAATATGAAACATGCTATGGTCCACGAAATTTCTATATATTTTAGGTTTCCAAAAGCTGGCTTTTCATAACCTAAAAAAAGGAAATTATTGCAATGCATTATTCCAGAAAATGCTAGCTGAAATAATTTTATCAGCTAACAATTGTAAGATTGTAACAATAAACAAATAAATCAACCTTGTCCTAGTAACATTGCGAAACATGAAAGCAGCTTTTTGAAATACATTTCTAAAGAAAATTTCGATATTTTACTATTTGTAGCCATTTCGGAATAGACGTTATCCAGAAAATACCAGACAGATGAAGTTAGAAGAAACATAACAAACAAGGCACACCATACCTGAAATAAAACACATATTTATAGGAATTATAGAAGCCTCGTTAAAATTTTCCTAGCAATATACACATATTTTTCGTATACCACTTTGATAAAATTTTGGATATTTGATTGAGATTTTATCTAGCATCCAATATTTGGGGATCTAGTAGTATAAACCCAGATTGGATAAACTCATATCCAGAAAGGAACTAATATTTTTGATCCAATATTCGTGTTCAAAATTAGCAAAGTAAATTAATATTAATTATACACAATTTAATCATATTTTATCAGCTTTTGATTATAATCAAGATAATTAAATTATCTTTTTAAGAAAATTTAATTTTTTCACTCTTAGAAACTTGCATATCATTACATATTCGCTAACGATGAATATAGTAATTTCAAAATTATATATATTAAACTTATTATTTACCATGGTGAATATTAGTAGAAATTATGTTTAATTCAGAGAAAACGGCATGGTATTAGAAGATAAAACTTATTTTATACAAGACGTTTCGAGCCGAGGCTCTTCTTCAGTCGTTCGTTAGTTTTAATTTGATTTAAAATTTTAAATCAAATTAAAACTAACGAACGACTGAAGAAGAGCCTCGGCTCGAAACGTCTTGTATAAAATAAGTTTTATCTTCTAATACCATGCCGTTTTCTCTGAATTAAACATAATTTCTTCAAAATTATACCTACATATGCCATAATTTAGATCAAAACTTCCAAATCTCAATTTTTTTATCGAAATATATACCTTGGGCCTAAGGTGGTTCTTTGGGTATCAGCCTATCTGATTATTATAATTATTTTTATAATAAGACCTCCTCGAATTCAAACTAAAAGGTGAAACTGTATAAAAAAAAGTAATAAAATCGTATTTTGTCAAAATTAAGTTATTTTAGAGTGATCAACTTTTAATTACCACCAAAATGAAATTCGATAACTGTTTGAATTGTACATTTTTTAATACACTCTTGACTAATTTATAAAATCAAAATTTGTCACTTTTTGGATGAGGAAGTTAATTGATCCCGGTTTAAATTTTAAACGTTTTTCTCAAATCGGTTAAAAATAAATTATTTTATTTCCGTGAGGCGTAAAAATATTAAATACTTTTAGGATTAATCGAACTTACTATGAAATAATGAAAACTTACTACTATTTTAGATTTTTTACATTCTGGTCATTTCTGGTGAATCACCTAGTACTTTTTGTTTAAAATTTCATACCCATTTAAGTAAACCCAAATATTTAAAATTTGAATCGAAAATAACGTAAAGTTTTTAAATACGACGTTATAATCACACATTTTTTTACTTACGAAATTACAGAAATCGTCCATGATCTCGAACCTACAAATGGCCCATTTGCCCAACTTGGGCTTTCGACCGATTTTCTTTATGGACAGGGTGATTCAAATATTGTTTATAACAATAGAGAAGGGGATTTTTAAAGTGTTGTTAAGGATTTTTATTTGAGGTAAAATTACTCTTTGGTTGTTTTTGCTTAGTGCGTTAGTTATGCCAAACGACAAGGTGATTAAGATAAGGTTTTAATATATAGAGCGGTTGAGAAAAACACTCATTTTCGATCAAATTCCTCTTGGGTTATTTAACTACGCTTATTAACAATATGTAAGAGTTGATTAAAAATGTTCTTAAAGGACATCGCACTTCTTCTATGGGATTTGGCTTTCGACATATTTTTTTCGAATTGAAACATGTTGTTAAGCTTGATCTCAGGAGTGAAATTGTCCATTGCCATATTTCTCTAGCTACTATAGTTTGTCCAGTATCACTGGTCAAAAGTGGACAAAACTTAGAATAGTTAATTTGTTGAAAGGATTCACGGCCCATCGGTTAGCTTTCTACGTTCGCGCGTCGCTAGTCCGGGCTCACTATCAATAGAGTTTTCTTGCCAAGATTTTTACACTTCTACTTCATTATTCATTATTTCTTTTCTAACGAATAATTATTCGATTAATTTTCGTACGTGGAATTATTAATTATTCAATATTTTATGAGCTATAATAAAATAAAACATACATAAAAGAAATACTTAAGAAATCAGAATATATTTGACTAACCGTTTCTTTAAATCCCACATTCAACACTCGCTGATAGGAAAGAAACAGTCACACCATAACCGATCAAACACTTATTTATCGATTATAGTCTCATAGTCGGTTAAAGTCACGGTCACACGACAGTTTAAACTCAATATTTAACTATTTATTTACTGAGTTCGTTCATCGCGTGATCAGATCATCAGAACGAAACCAAATCCGACGCTCTGTTTTGGGGAGCATCCCGAATCTTGGCAAGAAAACTCTATTGATAGTGAGCCTGGACTAGCGACGAGCGAACGTAGAACGCTAACCGATGGGCCGTGAATTCTTTTAACAAATAGACTATACTAAGTTTCGTCCACTTTTGACCGCTGATATTGGACAAACTATAGGAGCTAGAGAAAAACGGCAATGGACAATTTTGCTCCTTTGATCAAGCTCAACAACATGTTTCAATTTGAAAAAAATCTGTCGAAAGCCAAATCCCATAGAAGAAGTGTCATGTCCTTTAACTTTAATTTGTATATTTATTACATCAGGGAGATTGTGTGTACTTAAATGTCCAATACATATTGTTGAATAGAGTATTTGAGCTTCTTCTATAATTTTAGGTGGCAAAAACGAATTGTTTAAAATTTGACAGTTTATATTCGCTGGCAGAACCCAAACTGACTGGCTGCCAACATTTTCTAGTCAAGCTCTCTCCCCCCTTTAATAGTTTCGGTATCAAATCCATTCTTCTTAAACTATGTATAGGCCTTCGCTGAGGTTTTTGCAAGTTTCGCTTTGGGGAAAGACATGGGAAAAACTCGATCCAGCTCTTAGTTTGATTCAGTCAACGCGGAGGAACAGCAAATAAACATGGACACAAAAGGAGATGTCATGAAAGAGCTACGTCAATTTTAAAACTTTTATAAGAACACTGTTTGCTCGAAAACTCGACGTAATACTTGTTTAGTTATTCCCTTAAGTAAAACATCTAAAAAATTAACATCTATTTTTTATTATGGAGCTTAGCTCTACAATTCTATTGATTGTAGTGTCCAGAATATAAAAAGCCTAAATACTTCTAAAAATATAATTAAAAAATATTTGTGAGTAATGGCTCTACCTAGAGTTTTTTACACTGTTTGGATTAAAATAATAAATTTTGTTAACTACAAAAAAGAAAAAGAAAAACCATTTGCCACATTAATTTTACCTCTACACTTGTTACTAATTTATCACATTATCTCGACCTATACCTCGTTGTCTTTAATGCTTTTTTTGTAAGGGACACAAGTCACGAATTGAAGAAATCGATTTTAATCAATTGATTGATTGATTGATTATCCAAGCTCCCGGCAGGGCCATGCTTAGGGGGGGGGGGGGGTAAGCCGGGCGGTCGCCCAGGGCCTCTAAAAATTTACCATATGGATGTATATACTGGAGGGATGCTACACACAGTTTCGCCCATGCATTTCGCCCGGGGCCGCCGAGCGTACCACAGGATGCTATTCATCAGACGCGGAAACGTGGCTGGAGCCCCAGTTAACCCAAAAGGCATCAACAGATTTTAAAATTTAAGTTTCCTAGTAACGAAGCCGGTTTTATCAATATCCTCAGGAACCATCTCTACATGCCAAAACCCAGATTTTTAAGGTCCAGCCGAGTGATAAATTTAGTCTTACCCACCCGATCTAAAACCTCATCGATCCAGGAAATAGGAAACGAATCAGCGGTGGTTACCTTGTTAACCGTAATGAAATCTCTACAGGGACGTACCTCCTCATTTTTATTACCCTTTACCAACAGACTTATTGGAGGCCGAATGACCCCCTGATTGAGCAATTCCGTGACCTCCTTATCAATTATATCACTATCGTGCGGACTACGGGGAAACGGTTGTCTCTGAGAAGGGACAGTCCCAAGTTTAAGCCTTATTCGGTGACAAAGGTCACTTTCGTACGACCCGCTTCCAAGGAAATACGTGAAGAAAACTCCTAACCCAACTGGTCCAGAACTAACTCCCCGAGATCCCCCACGGCCGTATTCACCCCGGCTCCTTAACGCTTAGACTGCTCCCAATAAAATGCAAAGGTTATTCTGACAATAAAATATATGCTTATTGAAAGACTGATTTTTGTCATGGTGAAATAATAGAGTATAGAAATAATTAAAATTACGGACGATTTAAGAATAGTTTTAATTAAAATATATTGTAGCCGTGATGTTACAAAGGCACCGACGAAACGTTTCGAATCTCATAAGATTATTTGTCAAGTGTAAGGTTTAACACAACATATTGCCTATTTATAAACAAATTAAGAGATTATCGCGTCACGTTTTCACAATGAACTGGTTGGGTAAATATAAATAGGGAGGTATGATAAAAAAAACACGTTAACCAAAAAACTAAAGGGGAGGAGAAAGTCAAGATTAAGTCGGAGAAACGAAAGGGTTTGGAAGATTATTTATATTCCAGATACTTTAGGTGAAAGTTCACCTTCTTTATCGACGTTAAGTTTACCAAATTTCGTTAATAATTTTTTTTTTTTGCTATTTTACGTTTGTATATAGATAAGGAAGTTTTAAGTATACAGGGTTAACATTTTTGTTTAGAGGTTTTCATGTATGAAGATAGGACTTCATATGGATTGTTTAATTATACTATTAGGATAACCACTGTCTTTCAGTTGTTTATCAATGATGTCCTTGTCCTCATTGTTCTTAAAATTATACCTGTTTATTTGTTTGTGCATGTTATTAGCTAAATTCTCTTTAATTTTATAGGGTTGGAACGAACGAAAATGAAGAAATTTACAAGCGTGGGTAGATTTCTGAAATAAGCGAGTTTTTAATAAATTATTTTAATTAAGAATTTTGATTTCTAAAAAACTAATTGAATTTTCACGTTCTTCTTCAAAAGTGAATTGAATATGGGGGTCGTAAGAATTAAGAATATTTCACATGTTTAAAGGGGGTATCCAATAAGGAGGAGAGGACATCATGACCAAACCTATACCAACATAAAAGATTATTAGTGGTCATTAAGCACAATAGTTTCAAAATGTAGCATGTACATATTTGCTAATAATGGGGATAGTGGACCACCCATAGGAAGGCCTTTAATTTGTTTATAGACTTCACCATCGAATTTGAAGAATGTACCATTTAAACACAGTTCTACAGCTGACATAATGTCATCGAGGTTAAAGTTCGTTAAGAATTGCCATTCGTAATTAGATTATATTATATATATTTTTAAATCGGCATGAGTTTTCCTTAATTTTACTTATTTCTATACTCTACGATATATTCTTTACGTAATATTTGCGTACAGCCATCATGTCAACGAAGTGTAACCCCAGTACAATGCGAAACACCGGCCCTCTTCTAACCAAAAGGTAAGCGAAAAAGACCCAATGTCCTGGGAAAACTCCACATACAGAATGCCATACCCCAGGCAAGAAGCAATTGCCCCTACTGTCGGGGAAAGTGGATGAACCCTACGGACAAAAACTGTTATACTCAAAATTCGGCCAAAAAAGACTTCAAAATCACACAAACTTCCGCCCCAGGATCTAAAAACGGTGGACATTCTACGATGGACACCCACACATTAAATATCAGTAACCGACCAACACAGGTAACCGAATTTAACGTAACATTACAAGAGTCAGTACTGAAGAGCTCCCCGACCCCAACAAAGGCTTCACGAATAATTTTCCAAAGCCACTTATTTAGGAATGGTCCCGCGACTGACACCGATGTCATGATCGAGTTGAATGGGATTGCGACGGATCATCCAAAGGTTTCGCACCCTCGAAGGTCTCCAGCACCAAATTCCGTTCTACCGCGTCAATGAACTTAACAGAATTACAAGGCACCCGGGAGAAACAGACTTGAATTATTTGGTATATCCTGAATAGCAATTAACTTAAAAACTGGAACTAATGGTCTCTCCAACAGGGAATTCAAAGCAACTGCCTGTCGACGACAATCAGGAATACTTTCCTCCACCAACTGAGCCGCTCTACACAAATTAACCCTCGGAACACTTTAAGAAACCGATCCCAAAACTCACGGAAAAAGCCATCCAAGGTTATAACCCCCATAAAATTGTATTTTAAAGCTGCGGAACTACAAGCCAGCCTCACCCCGCAATGATTGCGGCAAAAGATGCACCACAGCCTCATGACTAATACCAGGATAAAATCTTCTATAACTCCCAGAAATACCCGAGGATTTTCCAAAGACAAGGTAACCCCAGAACCTCGATGAATACCAGCCTCCAAACCCACCGGAGACAAAGGCGAAACCGGGTTAAACCCAGGTGTTCACAAGTGAGAAAAAGGATTGACGAAAAGACTCTGAGGCCCTGGATGCACAGGTCCATCATGAGGCGAGGAAGGAAGAAATGGGTTATGACTATTAAAATCCACCCGTGGTGCCCAATTGGACAACTCCGGTACCAAATCAACTTAAATCTGGCAAAAGATCAGCCAACGAATCACACTCCCATGTTGACCCAAGACGCAACTTCATCACCATCCGGTACCCCAGTCAAAGATAATACCTAAGAGGATTCTAACCCATTGATCGGTCCATGAATTCCAGTTCCAATGTTAGCAAGGACGGACTACCATCCCCTCCAGGATTAGGTAAATCTCCAGAAGACAACGGTTGCCCAAAAATCAGGTTCCACAAATTTCTATCTACCTCCCTCAACACAGGATTGGCTCGTAGACATTGTCTATAGAGATGTAAATCAATCACTATCCACATAAGAACTACACCCCCGGATAACAGGACATATCACTTTCAAACAAAAAGTGATCCCTCTACACCCCCGGATAACAGGACCTATCACTTTCAAACAAAAAGTGATCCCTGGGCCTCTGGCCATTCTCCCTTTGACCGTCCTCCCTTGGCAATCGACAACTTCCCCTATCGCGAGATGACCTATCACTTTCAAACAAAAAGTGATCCCTCTACACCCCCGGATAACAGGACCTATCACTTTCAAACAAAAAGTGATCCCTGGGCCTCTGGCCTTTCTCCATTTGACCGTCCTCCCTTGGCAATCGACAACTTCCCCTATCGCGAGATGACCTATCACTTTCAAACAAAAAGTGATCCCTCTACACCCCCGGATAACAGGACCTATCACTTTCAAACAAAAAGTGATCCCTGGGCCTCTGGCCTTTCTCCATTTGACCGTCCTCCCTTGGCAATCGACAACTTCCCCTATCGCGAGATGACCTATCACTTTCAAACAAAAAGTGATCCCTCTACACCCCCGGATAACAGGACCTATCACTTTCAAACAAAAAGTGATCCCTGGGCCTCTGGCCTTTCTCCATTTGACCGTCCTCCCTTGGCAATCGACAACTTCCCCTATCGCGAGATGACCTATCACTTTCAAACAAAAAGTGATCCCTCTACACCCCCGGATAACAGGACCTATCACTTTCAAACAAAAAGTGATCCCTGGGCCTCTAGCCTTTCTCCATTTGACCGTCCTCCCTTGGCAATCGACAACTTCCCCTATCGCGAGATGACCTATCACTTTCAAACAAAAAGTGATCCCTGGGTCTCTGGCCATTCTCCCTTTGACCGTCCTCCCTTGGCAATCGACAACTTCCCCTATCGCGAGATGACCTATCACTTTCAAACAAAAAGTGATCCCTCTACACCCCCGGATAACAGGACCTATCACTTTCAAACAAAAAGTGATCCCTGGGCCTCTGGCCTTTCTCCATTTGACCGTCCTCCCTTGGCAATCGACAACTTCCCCTATCGCGAGATGACCTATCACTTTCAAACAAAAAGTGATCCCTCTACACCCCCGGATAACAGGACCTATCACTTTCAAACAAAAAGTGATCCCTGGGCCTCTGGCCTTTCTCCATTTGACCGTCCTCCCTTGGCAATCGACAACTTCCCCTATCGCGAGATGACCTATCACTTTCAAACAAAAAGTGATCCCTCTACACCCCCGGATAACAGGACCTATCACTTTCAAACAAAAAGTGATCCCTGGGCCTCTGGCCTTTCTCCATTTGACCGTCCTCCCTTGGCAATCGACAACTTCCCCTATCGCGAGATGACCTATCACTTTCACAAAAAAAGTGATCCCTCTACACCCCCGGATAACAGGACCTATCACTTTCAAACAAAAAGTGATCCCTGGGCCTCTGGCCTTTCTCCATTTGACCGTCCTCCCTTGGCAATCGACAACTTCCCCTATCGCGAGATGACCTATCACTTTCAAACAAAAAGTGATCCCTCTACACCCCCGGATAACAGGACCTATCACTTTCAAACAAAAAGTGATCCCTGGGCCTCTGGCCTTTCTCCATTTGACCGTCCTCCCTTGGCAATCGACAACTTCCCCTATCGCGAGATGACCTATCACTTTCAAACAAAAAGTGATCCCTGGGCCTCTGGCCATTCTCCCTTTGACCGTCCTCCCTTGGCAATCGACAACTTCCCCTATCGCGAGATGACCTATCACTTTCAAACAAAAAGTGATCCCTCTACACCCCCGGATAACAGGACCTATCACTTTCAAACAAAAAGTGATCCCTGGGCCTCTGGCCTTTCTCCATTTGACCGTCCTCCCTTGGCAATCGACAACTTCCCCTATCGCGAGATGACCTATCACTTTCAAACAAAAAGTGATCCCTGGGCCTCTGGCCTTTCTCCATTTGACCGTCCTCCCTTGGCAATCGACAACTTCCCCTATCGCGAGATGACCTATCACTTTCAAACAAAAAGTGATCCCTGGGCCTCTGGCCATTCTCCCTTTGACCGTCCTCCCTTGGCAATCGACAACTTCCCCTATCGCGAGATGACCTATCACTTTCAAACAAAAAGTGATCCCTGGGCCTCTGGCCTTTCTCCATTTGACCGTCCTCCCTTGGCAATCGACAACTTCCCCTATCGCGAGATGACCTATCACTTTCAAACAAAAAGTGATCCCTGGGCCTCTGGCCATTCTCCCTTTGACCGTCCTCCCTTGGCAATCGACAACTTCCCCTATCGCGAGATGACCTATCACTTTCAAACAAAAAGTGATCCCTGGGCCTCTGGCCTTTCTCCATTTGACCGTCCTCCCTTGGCAATCGACAACTTCCCCTATCGCGAGATGACCTATCACTTTCAAACAAAAAGTGATCCCTCTACACCCCCGGATAACAGGACCTATCACTTTCAAACAAAAAGTGATCCCTCTACACCCCCGGATAACAGGACCTATCACTTTCAAACAAAAAGTGATCCCTCTACACCCCCGGATAACAGGACCTATCACTTTCAAACAAAAAGTGATCCCTCTACACCCCCGGATAACAGGACCTATCACTTTCAAACAAAAAGTGATCCCTGGGCCTCTGGCCTTTCTCCATTTGACCGTCCTCCCTTGGCAATCGACAACTTCCCCTATCGCGAGATGACCTATCACTTTCAAACAAAAAGTGATCCCTCTACACCCCCGGATAACAGGACCTATCACTTTCAAACAAAAAGTGATCCCTCTACACCCCCGGATAACAGGACCTATCACTTTCAAACAAAAAGTGATCCCTCTACACCCCCGGATAACAGGACCTATCACTTTCAAACAAAAAGTGATCCCTCTACACCCCCGGATAACAGGACCTATCACTTTCAAACAAAAAGTGATCCCTCTACACCCCCGGATAACAGGACCTATCACTTTCAAACAAAAAGTGATCCCTGGGCCTCTGGCCTTTCTCCATTTGACCGTCCTCCCTTGGCAATCGACAACTTCCAATATCGCGAGATGACCTATCACTTTCAAACAAAAAGTGATCCCTGGGCCTCTGGCCATTCTCCCTTTGACCGTCCTCCCTGGGCAATCGACAACTTCCCCTATCGCGAGATGACCTATCACTTTCAAACAAAAAGTGATCCCTGGGCCTCTGGACTTTCTCCATTTGACCGTCCTCCCTTGGCAATCGACAACTTCCCCTATCGCGAGATGACCTATCACTTTCAAACAAAAAGTGATCCCTGGGCCTCTGGCCTTTCTCCATTTGACCGTCCTCCCTTGGCAATCGACAAATTCCCCTATCGCGAGATGACCTATCACTTTCAAATAAAAAGTGATCCCTCTACACCCCCGGATAACAGGACCTATCACTTTCAAACAAAAAGTGATCCCTCTACACCCCCGGATAACAGGACCTATCACTTTCAAACAAAAAGTGATCCCTCTACACCCCCGGATAACAGGACCTATCACTTTCAAACAAAAAGTGATCCCTCTACACCCCCGGATAACAGGACCTATCACTTTCAAACAAAAAGTGATCCCTGGGCCTCTGGCCTTTCTCCATTTGACCGTCCTCCCTTGGCAATCGACAACTTCCCCTATCGCGAGATGACCTATCACTTTCAAACAAAAAGTGATCCCTCTACACCCCCGGATAACAGGACCTATCACTTTCAAACAAAAAGTGATCCCTCTACACCCCCGGATAACAGGACCTATCACTTTCAAACAAAAAGTGATCCCTCTACACCCCCGGATAACAGGACCTATCACTTTCAAACAAAAAGTGATCCCTCTACACCCCCTTATAACAGGACCTATCACTTTCAAACAAAAAGTGATCCCTCTACACCCCCGGATAACAGGACCTATCACTTTCAAACAAAAAGTGATCCCTGGGCCTCTGGCCTTTCTCCATTTGACCGTCCTCCCTTGGCAATCGACAACTTCCCCTATCGCGAGATGACCTATCACTTTCAAACAAAAAGTGATCCCTGGGCCTCTGGCCATTCTCCCTTTGACCGTCCTCCCTTGGCAATCGACAACTTCCCCTATCGCGAGATGACCTATCACTTTCAAACAAAAAGTGATCCCTGGGCCTCTGGCCTTTCTCCATTTGACCGTCCTCCCTTGGCAATCGACAACTTCCCCTATCGCGAGATGACCTATCACTTTCAAACAAAAAGTGATCCCTGGGCCTCTGGCCATTCTCCCTTTGACCGTCCTCCCTTGGCAATCGACTACTTCCCCTATCGCGAGATGACCTATCACTTTCAAACAAAAAGTGATCCCTGGGCCTCTGGCCTTTCTCCATTTGACCGTCCTCCCTTGGCAATTGACAACTTCCCCTATCGCGAGATGACCTATCACTTTCAAACAAAAAGTGATCCCTCTACACCCCCGGATAACAGGACCTATCACTTTCAAACAAAAAGTGATCCCTGGGCCTCTGGCCTTTCTCCCTTTGACCGTCCTCCCTTGGCAATCGACAACTTCCCCTATCGCGAGATGACCTATCACTTTCAAACAAAAAGTGATCCCTCTACACCCCCGGATAACAGGACCTATCACTTTCAAACAAAAAGTGATCCCTGGGCCTCTGGCCTTTCTCCATTTGACCGTCCTCCCTTGGCAATCGACAACTTCCCCTATCGCGAGATGACCTATCACTTTCAAACAAAAAGTGATCCCTGGGCCTCTGGCCATTCTCCCTTTGACCGTCCTCCCTTGGCAATCGACAACTTCCCCTATCGCGAGATGACCTATCACTTTCAAACAAAAAGTGATCCCTCTACACCCCCGGATAACAGGACCTATCACTTTCAAACAAAAAGTGATCCCTGGGCCTCTGGCCTTTCTCCATTTGACCGTCCTCCCTTGGCAATCGACAACTTCCCCTATCGCGAGATGACCTATCACTTTCAAACAAAAAGTGATCCCTGGGCCTCTGGCCTTTCTCCATTTGACCGTCCTCCCTTGGCAATCGACAACTTCCCCTATAACGAGATGACCTATCACTTTCAAACAAAAAGTGATCTCTGGGCCTCTGGCCATTCTCCCTTTGACCGTCCTCCCTTGGCAATCGACAACTTCCCCTATCGCGAGATGACCTATCACTTTCAAACAAAAAGTGATCCCTGGGCCTCTGGCCTTTCTCCATTTGACCGTCCTCCCTTGGCAATCGACAACTTCCCCTATCGCGAGATGACCTATCACTTTCAAACAAAAAGTGATCCCTGGGCCTCTGGCCATTCTCCCTTTGACCGTCCTCCCTTGGCAATCGACAACTTCCCCTATCGCGAGATGACCTATCACTTTCAAACAAAAAGTGATCCCTGGGCCTCTGGCCTTTCTCCATTTGACCGTCCTCCCTTGGCAATCGACAACTTCCCCTATCGCGAGATGACCTATCACTTTCAAACAAAAAGTGATCCCTGGGCCTCTGGCCATTCTCCCTTTGACCGTCCTCCCTTGGCAATCGACAACTTCCCCTATCGCGAGATGACCTATCACTTTCAAACAAAAAGTGATCCCTGGGCCTCTGGCCTTTCTCCATTTGACCGTCCTCCCTTGGCAATCGACAACTTCCCCTATCGCGAGATGACCTATCACTTTCAAACAAAAAGTGATCCCTGGGCCTCTGGCCTTTCTCCATTTGACCGTCCTCCCTTGGCAATCGACAACTTCCCCTATCGCGAGATGACCTATCACTTTCAAACAAAAAGTGATCCCTGGGCCTCTGGCCATTCTCCCTTTGACCGTCCTCCCTTGGCAATCGACAACTTCCCCTATCGCGAGATGACCTATCACTTTCAAACAAAAAGTGATCCCTGGGCCTCTGGCCTTTCTCCATTTGACCGTCCTCCCTTGGCAATCGACAACTTCCCCTATCGCGAGATGACCTATCACTTTCAAACAAAAAGTGATCCCTGGGCCTCTGGCCATTCTCCCTTTGACCGTCTTCCCTTGGCAATCGACAACTTCCCCTATCGCGAGATGACCTATCACTTTCAAACAAAAAGTGATCCCTGGGCCTCTGGCCTTTCTCCATTTGACCGTCCTCCCTTGGCAATCGACAACTTCCCCTATCGCGAGATGACCTATCACTTTCAAACAAAAAGTGATCCCTGGGCCTCTGGCCATACTCCCTTTGACCGTCCTCCCTTGGCAATCGACAAATTCCCCTATCGCGAGATGACCTATCACTTTCAAACAAAAAGTGATCCATGGGCCTCTGGCCTTTCTCCATTTGACCGTCCTCCCTTGGCAATCGACAACTTCCCCTATCGCGAGATGACCTATCACTTTCAAACAAAAAGTGATCCCTGGGCCTCTGGCCATTCTCCCTTTGACCGTCCTCCCTTGGCAATCGACAACTTCCCCTATCGCGAGATGACCTATCACTTTCAAACAAAAAGTGATCCCTGGGCCTCTGGCCTTTCTCCATTTGACCGTCCTCCCTTGGCAATCGACAACTTCCCCTATCGCGAGATGACCTATCACTTTCAAACAAAAAGTGATCCCTGGGCCTCTGGCCTTTCTCCATTTGACCGTCCTCCCTTGGCAATCGACAACTTCCCCTATCGCGAGATGACCTATCACTTTCAAACAAAAAGTGATCCCTGGGCCTCTGGCCATTCTCCCTTTGACCGTCCTCCCTTGGCAATCGACAACTTCCCCTATCGCGAGATGACCTATCACTTTCAAACAAAAAGTGATCCCTGGGCCTCTGGCCTTTCTCCATTTGACCGTCCTCCCTTGGCAATCGACAACTTCCCCTATCGCGAGATGACCTATCACTTTCAAACAAAAAGTGATCCCTGGGCCTCTGGCCTTTCTCCATTTGACCGTCCTCCCTTGGCAATCGACAACTTCCCCTATCGCGAGATGACCTATCACTTTCAAACAAAAAGTGATCCCTGGGCCTCTGGCCTTTCTCCATTTGACCGTCCTCCCTTGGCAATCGACAACTTCCCCTATCGTGAGATGACCTATCACTTTCAAACAAAAAGTGATCCCTGGGCCTCTGGCCTTTCTCCATTTGACCGTCCTCCCTTGGCAATCGACAACTTCCCCTATCGCGAGATGACCTATCACTTTCAAACAAAAAGTGATCCCTGGGCCTCTGGCCTTTCTCCATTTGACTGTCCTCCCTTGGCAATCGACAACTTCCCCTATCGCGAGATGACCTATCACTTTCAAACAAAAAGTGATCCCTGGGCCTCTGGCCATTCTCCCTTTGACCGTCCTCCCTTGGCAATCGACAACTTCCCCTATCGCGAGATGACCTATCACTTTCAAACAAAAAGTGATCCCTGGGCCTCTGGCCTTTCTCCATTTGACCGTCCTCCCTTGGCAATCGACAACTTCCCCTATCGCGAGATGACCTATCACTTTCAAACAAAAAGTGATCCCTGGGCCTCTGGCCATTCTCCCTTTGACCGTCCTCCCTTGGCAATCGACAAATTCCCCTATCGCGAGATGACCTATCACTTTCAAACAAAAAGTGATCCATGGGCCTCTGGCCTTTCTCCATTTGACCGTCCTCCCTTGGCAATCGACAACTTCCCCTATCGCGAGATGACCTATCACTTTCAAACAAAAAGTGATCCCTGGGCCTCTGGCCTTTCTCCATTTGACCGTCCTCCCTTGGCAATCGACAACTTCCCCTATCGCGAGATGACCTATCACTTTCAAACAAAAAGTGATCCCTGGGCCTCTGGCCTTTCTCCATTTGACCGTCCTCCCTTGGCAATCGACAACTTCCCCTATCGCGAGATGACCTATCACTTTCAAACAAAAAGTGATCCCTGGGCCTCTGGCCTTTCTCCATTTGACTGTCCTCCCTTGGCAATCGACAACTTCCCCTATCGCGAGATGACCTATCACTTTCAAACAAAAAGTGATCCCTGGGCCTCTGGCCATTCTCCCTTTGACCGTCCTCCCTTGGCAATCGACAACTTCCCCTATCGCGAGATGACCTATCACTTTCAAACAAAAAGTGATCCCTGGGCCTCTGGCCTTTCTCCATTTGACCGTCCTCCCTTGGCAATCGACAACTTCCCCTATCGCGAGATGACCTATCACTTTCAAACAAAAAGTGATCCCTCTACACCCCCGGATAACAGGACCTATCACTTTCAAACAAAAAGTGATCCCTGGGCCTCTGGCCTTTCTCCATTTGACCGTCCTCCCTTGGCAATCGACAACTTCCCCTATCGCGAGATGACCTATCACTTTCAAACAAAAAGTGATCCCTGGGCCTCTGGCCTTTCTCCATTTGACCGTCCTCCCTTGGCAATCGACAACTTCCCCTATCGCGAGATGACCTATCACTTTCAAACAAAAAGTGATCCCTGGGCCTCTGGCCATTCTCCCTTTGACCGTCCTCCCTTGGCAATCGACAACTTCCCCTATCGCGAGATGACCTATCACTTTCAAACAAAAAGTGATCCCTGGGCCTCTGGCCTTTCTCCATTTGACCGTCCTCCCTTGGCAATCGACAACTTCCCCTATCGCGAGATGACCTATCACTTTCAAACAAAAAGTGATCCCTGGGCCTCTGGCCTTTCTCCATTTGACCGTCCTCCCTTGGCAATCGACAACTTCCCCTATCGCGAGATGACCTATCACTTTCAAACAAAAAGTGATCCCTGGGCCTCTGGCCATTCTCCCTTTGACCGTCCTCCCTTGGCAATCGACAACTTCCCCTATCGCGAGATGACCTATCACTTTCAAACAAAAAGTGATCCCTGGGCCTCTGGCCTTTCTCCATTTGACCGTCCTCCCTTGGCAATCGACAACTTCCCCTATCGCGAGATGACCTATCACTTTCAAACAAAAAGTGATCCCTGGGCCTCTGGCCATTCTCCCTTTGACCGTCCTCCCTTGGCAATCGACAACTTCCCCTATCGCGAGATGACCTATCACTTTCAAACAAAAAGTGATCCCTGGGCCTCTGGCCTTTCTCCATTTGACCGTCCTCCCTTGGCAATCGACAACTTCCCCTATCGCGAGATGACCTATCACTTTCAAACAAAAAGTGATCCCTGGGCCTCTGGCCATACTCCCTTTGACCGTCCTCCCTTGGCAATCGACAAATTCCCCTATCGCGAGATGACCTATCACTTTCAAACAAAAAGTGATCCATGGGCCTCTGGCCTTTCTCCATTTGACCGTCCTCCCTTGGCAATCGACAACTTCCCCTATCGCGAGATGACCTATCACTTTCAAACAAAAAGTGATCCCTGGGCCTCTGGCCATTCTCCCTTTGACCGTCCTCCCTTGGCAATCGACAACTTCCCCTATCGCGAGATGACCTATCACTTTCAAACAAAAAGTGATCCCTGGGCCTCTGGCCTTTCTCCATTTGACCGTCCTCCCTTGGCAATCGACAACTTCCCCTATCGCGAGATGACCTATCACTTTCAAACAAAAAGTGATCCCTGGGCCTCTGGCCTTTCTCCATTTGACCGTCCTCCCTTGGCAATCGACAACTTCCCCTATCGCGAGATGACCTATCACTTTCAAACAAAAAGTGATCCCTGGGCCTCTGGCCATTCTCCCTTTGACCGTCCTCCCTTGGCAATCGACAACTTCCCCTATCGCGAGATGACCTATCACTTTCAAACAAAAAGTGATCCCTGGGCCTCTGGCCTTTCTCCATTTGACCGTCCTCCCTTGGCAATCGACAACTTCCCCTATCGCGAGATGACCTATCACTTTCAAACAAAAAGTGATCCCTGGGCCTCTGGCCTTTCTCCATTTGACCGTCCTCCCTTGGCAATCGACAACTTCCCCTATCGCGAGATGACCTATCACTTTCAAACAAAAAGTGATCCCTGGGCCTCTGGCCTTTCTCCATTTGACCGTCCTCCCTTGGCAATCGACAACTTCCCCTATCGCGAGATGACCTATCACTTTCAAACAAAAAGTGATCCCTGGGCCTCTGGCCTTTCTCCATTTGACCGTCCTCCCTTGGCAATCGACAACTTCCCCTATCGCGAGATGACCTATCACTTTCAAACAAAAAGTGATCCCTGGGCCTCTGGCCTTTCTCCATTTGACTGTCCTCCCTTGGCAATCGACAACTTCCCCTATCGCGAGATGACCTATCACTTTCAAACAAAAAGTGATCCCTGGGCCTCTGGCCATTCTCCCTTTGACCGTCCTCCCTTGGCAATCGACAACTTCCCCTATCGCGAGATGACCTATCACTTTCAAACAAAAAGTGATCCCTGGGCCTCTGGCCTTTCTCCATTTGACCGTCCTCCCTTGGCAATCGACAACTTCCCCTATCGCGAGATGACCTATCACTTTCAAACAAAAAGTGATCCCTGGGCCTCTGGCCATTCTCCCTTTGACCGTCCTCCCTTGGCAATCGACAAATTCCCCTATCGCGAGATGACCTATCACTTTCAAACAAAAAGTGATCCATGGGCCTCTGGCCTTTCTCCATTTGACCGTCCCCCCTTGGCAATCGACAACTTCCCCTATCGCGAGATGACCTATCACTTTCAAACAAAAAGTGATCCCTGGGCCTCTGGCCTTTCTCCATTTGACCGTCCTCCCTTGGCAATCGACAACTTCCCCTATCGCGAGATGACCTATCACTTTCAAACAAAAAGTGATCCCTGGGCCTCTGGCCTTTCTCCATTTGACCGTCCTCCCTTGGCAATCGACAACTTCCCCTATCGCGAGATGACCTATCACTTTCAAACAAAAAGTGATCCCTGGGCCTCTGGCCATTCTCCCTTTGACCGTCCTCCCTTGGCAATCGACAACTTCCCCTATCGCGAGATGACCTATCACTTTCAAACAAAAAGTGATCCCTGGGCCTCTGGCCTTTCTCCATTTGACCGTCCTCCCTTGGCAATCGACAACTTCCCCTATCGCGAGATGACCTATCACTTTCAAACAAAAAGTGATCCCTGGGCCTCTGGCCTTTCTCCATTTGACCGTCCTCCCTTGGCAATCGACAACTTCCCCTATCGCGAGATGACCTATCACTTTCAAACAAAAAGTGATCCCTGGGCCTCTGGCCTTTCTCCATTTGACCGTCCTCCCTTGGCAATCGACAACTTCCCCTATCGCGAGATGACCTATCACTTTCAAACAAAAAGTGATCCCTGGGCCTCTGGCCTTTCTCCATTTGACCGTCCTCCCTTGGCAATCGACAACTTCCCCTATCGCGAGATGACCTATCACTTTCAAACAAAAAGTGATCCCTGGGCCTCTGGCCTTTCTCCATTTGACTGTCCTCCCTTGGCAATCGACAACTTCCCCTATCGCGAGATGACCTATCACTTTCAAACAAAAAGTGATCCCTGGGCCTCTGGCCATTCTCCCTTTGACCGTCCTCCCTTGGCAATCGACAACTTCCCCTATCGCGAGATGACCTATCACTTTCAAACAAAAAGTGATCCCTGGGCCTCTGGCCTTTCTCCATTTGACCGTCCTCCCTTGGCAATCGACAACTTCCCCTATCGCGAGATGACCTATCACTTTCAAACAAAAAGTGATCCCTGGGCCTCTGGCCATTCTCCCTTTGACCGTCCTCCCTTGGCAATCGACAAATTCCCCTATCGCGAGATGACCTATCACTTTCAAACAAAAAGTGATCCATGGGCCTCTGGCCTTTCTCCATTTGACCGTCCCCCCTTGGCAATCGACAACTTCCCCTATCGCGAGATGACCTATCACTTTCAAACAAAAAGTGATCCCTGGGCCTCTGGCCTTTCTCCATTTGACCGTCCTCCCTTGGCAATCGACAACTTCCCCTATCGCGAGATGACCTATCACTTTCAAACAAAAAGTGATCCCTGGGCCTCTGGCCTTTCTCCATTTGACCGTCCTCCCTTGGCAATCGACAACTTCCCCTATCGCGAGATGACCTATCACTTTCAAACAAAAAGTGATCCCTGGGCCTCTGGCCTTTCTCCATTTGACTGTCCTCCCTTGGCAATCGACAACTTCCCCTATCGCGAGATGACCTATCACTTTCAAACAAAAAGTGATCCCTGGGCCTCTGGCCATTCTCCCTTTGACCGTCCTCCCTTGGCAATCGACAACTTCCCCTATCGCGAGATGACCTATCACTTTCAAACAAAAAGTGATCCCTGGGCCTCTGGCCTTTCTCCATTTGACCGTCCTCCCTTGGCAATCGACAACTTCCCCTATCGCGAGATGACCTATCACTTTCAAACAAAAAGTGATCCCTGGGCCTCTGGCCATTCTCCCTTTGACCGTCCTCCCTTGGCAATCGACAAATTCCCCTATCGCGAGATGACCTATCACTTTCAAACAAAAAGTGATCCATGGGCCTCTGGCCTTTCTCCATTTGACCGTCCTCCCTTGGCAATCGACAACTTCCCCTATCGCGAGATGACCTATCACTTTCAAACAAAAAGTGATCCCTGGGCCTCTGGCCATTCTCCCTTTGACCGTCCTCCCTTGGCAATCGACAACTTCCCCTATCGCGAGATGACCTATCACTTTCAAACAAAAAGTGATCCCTGGGCCTCTGGCCTTTCTCCATTTGACCGTCCTCCCTTGGCAATCGACAACTTCCCCTATCGCGAGATGACCTATCACTTTCAAACAAAAAGTGATCCCTGGGCCTCTGGCCTTTCTCCATTTGACCGTCCTCCCTTGGCAATCGACAACTTCCCCTATCGCGAGATGACCTATCACTTTCAAACAAAAAGTGATCCCTGGGCCTCTGGCCTTTCTCCATTTGACCGTCCTCCCTTGGCAATCGACAACTTCCCCTATCGCGAGATGACCTATCACTTTCAAACAAAAAGTGATCCCTGGGCCTCTGGCCTTTCTCCATTTGACCGTCCTCCCTTGGCAATCGACAACTTCCCCTATCGCGAGATGACCTATCACTTTCAAACAAAAAGTGATCCCTGGGCCTCTGGCCTTTCTCCATTTGACCGTACTCCCTTGGCAATCGACAACTTCCCCTATCGCGAGATGACCTATCACTTTCAAACAAAAAGTGATCCCTGGGCCTCTGGCCTTTCTCCATTTGACCGTCCTCCCTTGGCAATCGACAACTTCCCCTATCGCGAGTGGACCTATCACTTTCAAACAAAAAGTGATCCCTGGGCCTCTGGCCTTTCTCCATTTGACCGTCCTCCCTTGGCAATCGACAACTTCCCCTATCGCGAGATGACCTATCACTTTCAAACAAAAAGTGATCCCTGGGCATCTGGCCATTCTCCCTTTGACCGTCCTCCCTTGGCAATCGACAACTTCCCCTATCGCGAGATGACCTATCACTTTCAAACAAAAAGTGATCCCTGGGCCTCTGGCCTTTCTCCATTTGACCGTCCTCCCTTGGCAATCGACAACTTCCCCTATCGCGAGATGACCTATCACTTTCAAACAAAAAGTGATCCCTGGGCCTCTGGCCTTTCTCCATTTGACCGTCCTCCCTTGGCAATCGACAACTTCCCCTATCGCGAGATGACCTATCACTTTCAAACAAAAAGTGATCCCTAGGCCTCTGGCCTTTCTCCATTTGACCGTCCTCCCTTGGCAATCAACAACTTCCCCTATCGCGAGATGACCTATCACTTTCAAACAAAAAGTGATCCCTGGGCCTCTGGCCTTTCTCCATTTGACCGTCCTCCCTTGGCAATCGACAACTTCCCCTATCGCGAGATGACCTATCACTTTCAAACAAAAAGTGATCCCTGGGCCTCTGGCCTTTCTCCATTTGACTGTCCTCCCTTGGCAATCGACAACTTCCCCTATCGCGAGATGACCTATCACTTTCAAACAAAAAGTGATCCCTGGGCCTCTGGCCATTCTCCCTTTGACCGTCCTCCCTTGGCAATCGACAACTTCCCCTATCGCGAGATGACCTATCACTTTCAAACAAAAAGTGATCCCTGGGCCTCTGGCCTTTCTCCATTTGACCGTCCTCCCTTGGCAATCGACAACTTCCCCTATCGCGAGATGACCTATCACTTTCAAACAAAAAGTGATCCCTGGGCCTCTGGCCATTCTCCCTTTGACCGTCCTCCCTTGGCAATCGACAACTTCCCCTATCGCGAGATGACCTATCACTTTCAAACAAAAAGTGATCCCTGGGCCTCTGGCCTTTCTCTATTTGACCGTCCTCCCTTGGCAATCGACAACTTCCCCTATCGCGAGATGACCTATCACTTTCAAACAAAAAGTGATCCCTGGGCCTCCGGCCATTCTCCCTTTGACCGTCCTCCCTTGGCAATCGACAACTTCCCCTATCGCGAGATGACCTATCACTTTCAAACAAAAAGTGATCCCTGGGCCTCTGGCCTTTCTCCATTTGACCGTCCTCCCTTGGCAATCGACAACTTCCCCTATCGCGAGATGACCTATCACTTTCAAACAAAAAGTGATCCCTGGGCCTCTGGCCTTTCTCCATTTGACCGTCCTCCCTTGGCAATCGACAACTTCCCCTATCGCGAGATGACCTATCACTTTCAAACAAAAAGTGATCCCTGGGCCTCTGGCCTTTCTCCATTTGACCGTCCTCCCTTGGCAATCGACAACTTCCCCTATCGCGAGATGACCTATCACTTTCAAACAAAAAGTGATCCCTGGGCCTCTGGCCTTTCTCCATTTGACCGTCCTCCCTTGGCAATCGACAACTTCCCCTATCGCGAGATGACCTATCACTTTCAAACAAAAAGTGATCCCTGGGCCTCTGGCCTTTCTCAATTTGACCGTCCTCCCTTGGCAATCGACAACTTCCCCTATCGCGAGATGACCTATCACTTTCAAACAAAAAGTGATCCCTGGGCCTCTGGCCTTTCTCCATTTGACTGTCCTCCCTTGGCAATCGACAACTTCCCCTATCGCGAGATGACCTATCACTTTCAAACAAAAAGTGATCCCTGGGCCTCTGGCCATTCTCCCTTTGACCGTCCTCCCTTGGCAATCGACAACTTCCCCTATCGCGAGATGACCTATCACTTTCAAACAAAAAGTGATCCCTGGGCCTCTGGCCTTTCTCCATTTGACGGTCCTCCCTTGGCAATCGACAACTTCCCCTATCGCGAGATGACCTATCACTTTCAAACAAAAAGTGATCCCTGGGCCTCTGGCCTTTCTCCATTTGACCGTCCTCCCTTGGCAATCGACAACTTCCCCTATCGCGAGATGACCTATCACTTTCAAACAAAAAGTGATCCCTGGGCCTCTGGCCTTTCTCCATTTGACCGTCCTCCCTTGGCAATCAACAACTTCCCCTATTGCGAGATGACCTATCACTTTCAAACAAAAAGTGATCCCTGGGCCTCTGGCCTTTCTCCATTTGACCGTCCTCCCTTGGCAATCGACAACTTCCCCTATCGCGAGATGACCTATCACTTTCAAACAAAAAGTGATACCTGGGCCTCTGGCCTTTCTCCATTTGACTGTCCTCCCTTGGCAATCGACAACTTCCCCTATCGCGAGATGACCTATCACTTTCAAACAAAAAGTGATCCCTGGGCCTCTGGCCATTCTCCCTTTGACCGTCCTCCCTTGGCAATCGACAACTTCCCCTATCGCGAGATGACCTATCACTTTCAAACAAAAAGTGATCCCTGGGCCTCTGGCCTTTCTCCATTTGACCGTCCTCCCTTGGCAATCGACAACTTCCCCTATCGCGAGATGACCTATCACTTTCAAACAAAAAGTGATCCCTGGGCCTCTGGCCATTCTCCCTTTGACCGTCCTCCCTTGGCAATCGACAACTTCCCCTATCGCGAGATGACCTATCACTTTCAAACAAAAAGTGATCCCTGGGCCTCTGGCCTTTCTCCATTTGACCGTCCTCCCTTGGCAATCGACAACTTCCCCTATCGCGAGATGACCTATCACTTTCAAACAAAAAGTGATCCCTGGGCCTCTGGCCATTCTCCCTTTGACCGTCCTCCCTTGGCAATCGACAACTTCCCCTATCGCGAGATGACCTATCACTTTCAAACAAAAAGTGATCCCTGGGCCTCTGGCCTTTCTCCATTTGACCGTCCTCCCTTGGCAATCGACAACTTCCCCTATCGCGAGATGACCTATCACTTTCAAACAAAAAGTGATCCCTGGGCCTCTGGCCTTTCTCCATTTGACCGTCCTCCCTTGGCAATCGACAACTTCCCCTATCGCGAGATGACCTATCACTTTCAAACAAAAAGTGATCCCTGGGCCTCTGGCCTTTCTCCATTTGACCGTCCTCCCTTGGCAATCGACAACTTCCCCTATCGCGAGATGACCTATCACTTTCAAACAAAAAGTGATCCCTGGGCCTCTGGCCATTCTCCCTTTGACCGTCCTCCCTTGGCAATCGACAACTTCCCCTATCGCGAGATGACCTATCACTTTCAAACAAAAAGTGATCCCTGGGCCTCTGGCCTTTCTCCATTTGACCGTCCTCCCTTGGCAATCGACAACTTCCCCTATCGCGAGATGACCTATCACTTTCAAACAAAAAGTGATCCCTGGGCCTCTGGCCTTTCTCCATTTGACCGTCCTCCCTTGGCAATCGACAACTTCCCCTATCGCGAGATGACCTATCACTTTCAAACAAAAAGTGATCCCTGGGCCTCTGGCCTTTCTCCATTTGACCGTCCTCCCTTGGCAATCAACAACTTCCCCTATTGCGAGATGACCTATCACTTTCAAACAAAAAGTGATCCCTGGGCCTCTGGCCTTTCTCCATTTGACCGTCCTCCCTTGGCAATCGACAACTTCCCCTATCGCGAGATGACCTATCACTTTCAAACAAAAAGTGATCCCTGGGCCTCTGGCCTTTCTCCATTTGACTGTCCTCCCTTGGCAATCGACAACTTCCCCTATCGCGAGATGACCTATCACTTTCAAACAAAAAGTGATCCCTGGGCCTCTGGCCATTCTCCCTTTGACCGTCCTCCCTTGGCAATCGACAACTTCCCCTATCGCGAGATGACCTATCACTTTCAAACAAAAAGTGATCCCTGGGCCTCTGGCCTTTCTCCATTTGACCGTCCTCCCTTGGCAATCGACAACTTCCCCTATCGCGAGATGACCTATCACTTTCAAACAAAAAGTGATCCCTGGGCCTCTGGCCATTCTCCCTTTGACCGTCCTCCCTTGGCAATCGACAACTTCCCCTATCGCGAGATGACCTATCACTTTCAAACAAAAAGTGATCCCTGGGCCTCTGGCCTTTCTCCATTTGACCGTCCTCCCTTGGCAATCGACAACTTCCCCTATCGCGAGATGACCTATCACTTTCAAACAAAAAGTGATCCCTGGGCCTCTGGCCATTCTCCCTTTGACCGTCCTCCCTTGGCAATCGACAACTTCCCCTATCGCGAGATGACCTATCACTTTCAAACAAAAAGTGATCCCTGGGCCTCTGGCCTTTCTCCATTTGACCGTCCTCCCTTGGCAATCGACAACTTCCCCTATCGCGAGATGACCTATCACTTTCAAACAAAAAGTGATCCCTGGGCCTCTGGCCTTTCTCCATTTGACCGTCCTCCCTTGGCAATCGACAACTTCCCCTATCGCGAGATGACCTATCACTTTCAAACAAAAAGTGATCCCTGGGCCTCTGGCCTTTCTCCATTTGACCGTCCTCCCTTGGCAATCGACAACTTCCCCTATCGCGAGATGACCTATCACTTTCAAACAAAAAGTGATCCCTGGGCCTCTGGCCATTCTCCCTTTGACCGTCCTCCCTTGGCAATCGACAACTTCCCCTATCGCGAGATGACCTATCACTTTCAAACAAAAAGTGATCCCTGGGCCTCTGGCCTTTCTCCATTTGACCGTCCTCCCTTGGCAATCGACAACTTCCCCTATCGCGAGATGACCTATCACTTTCAAACAAAAAGTGATCCCTGGGCCTCTGGCCTTTCTCCATTTGACCGTCCTCCCTTGGCAATCGACAACTTCCCCTATCGCGAGATGACCTATCACTTTCAAACAAAAAGTGATCCCTGGGCCTCTGGCCTTTCTCCATTTGACCGTCCTCCCTTGGCAATCGACAACTTCCCCTATCGTGAGATGACCTATCACTTTCAAACAAAAAGTGATCCCTGGGCCTCTGGCCTTTCTCCATTTGACCGTCCTCCCTTGGCAATCGACAACTTCCCCTATCGCGAGATGACCTATCACTTTCAAACAAAAAGTGATCCCTGGGCCTCTGGCCTTTCTCCATTTGACCGTCCTCCCTTGGCAATCGACAACTTCCCCTATCGCGAGATGACCTATCACTTTCAAACAAAAAGTGATCCCTGGGCCTCTGGCCTTTCTCCATTTGACCGTCCTCCCTTGGCAATCGACAACTTCCCCTATCGCGAGATGACCTATCACTTTCAAACAAAAAGTGATCCCTGGGCCTCTGGCCTTTCTCCATTTGACCGTCCTCCCTTGGCAATCGACAACTTCCCCTATCGCGAGATGACCTATCACTTTCAAACAAAAAGTGATCCCTGGGCCTCTGGCCTTTCTCCATTTGACCGTCCTCCCTTGGCAATCGACAACTTCCCCTATCGCGAGATGACCTATCACTTTCAAACAGAAAGTGATCCCTGGGCCTCTGGCCTTTCTCCATTTGACCGTCCTCCCTTGGCAATCGACAACTTCCCCTATCGCGAGATGACCTATCACTTTCAAACAAAAAGTGATCCCTGGGCCTGTAGCCTTTCTCCATTTGACCGTCCTCCCTTGGCAATCGACAACTTCCCCTATCGCGAGATGACCTATCACTTTCAAACAAAAAGTGATCCCTGGGCCTCTGGCCTTTCTCCATTTGACCGTCCTCCCTTGGCAATCGACAACTTCCCCTATCGCGAGATGACCTATCACTTTCAAACAAAAAGTGATCCCTGGGCCTCTGGCCTTTCTCCATTTGACCGTCCTCCCTTGGCAATCGACAACTTCCCCTATCGCGAGATGACCTATCACTTTTAAACAAAAAGTGATCCCTGGGCCTCTGGCCATTCTCCCTTTGACCGTCCTCCCTTGGCAATCGACAACTTCCCCTATCGCGAGATGACCTATCACTTTCAAACAAAAAGTGATCCCTGGGCCTCTGGCCATTCTCCCTTTGACCGTCCTCCCTTGGCAATCGACAACTTCCCCTATCGCGAGATGACCTATCACTTTCAAACAAAAAGTGATCCCTGGGCCTCTGGCCTTTCTCCATTTGACCGTCCTCCCTTGGCAATCGACAACTTTCCCTATCGCGAGATGACCGGGTAACCCCAGGATAAGAACCCGAAAAGGGATCTGTCCAATGATTCCCTACCCAAATGCCAAGGATTATACCTTAGGTCCCAAGCACGACTATAAGCAGCTGCAGGTTAAACAATAACTTAAATATTTAAAAAAAAAACCAATAAATACTAAAACGAAATTTCCATTTAACAAATAAAAGATAACTGAACGAAATAAAACCAATTTCGGAACAAAAAGTCACAGATCCCCAAGCATAACGCATCAGCTCCAGACCAAGCCCAGGAAAAAACCCTACTCACCCCCACAAAGATATCTCGGCGGTGCCCCTAAAATGCAAGTGCACGTGAGATGAAAGGGTTCAGTTCAATAAAAAAAACCCCGACATAATAGATCGCACAGTCTTTTATTTATAATTAACTATGTTTAATATACAACGATATCTCAAGAGTGCATACAAACAAAACGTCGCTTGAGTTGAGCGTCCAAACTGTCTAACCTGAACATGTGTCGAGGGGCTTATTAAATACGGTGTTCTTCCCGCCAAAAGCCAGAAACGTGGCCAGAGATCCCCCTTGAAAACAGCCCCGTGGTTTTCCATACCATAGCCATTCTGGAAAACTTGAATTGGCTTTTCTACAAATCAACCTTATTTGAGGTAAATCAGGCCTAAATGCACTTCTGAGACGATTATACTTTGATATTCATCTCCAATCTGCTTTTATCTTTGAAGGATCCAAATCACGTAAATGTAAACCATCTAAAGATGTTACTTTCGAAAGAGCCACATAAGTCATTCAATTTTGAAAAACACTGGCTCCTATGTTTATCATAGCACATTCTACACTCATACCTTGGCTTTTATGAAAGTAATTCCTTAAGTCAAAACCACAGGAAATTGAGCTCTTTACCGTCACTAAATATTAAAAATTTTGAAAACATCCATGGAAAATTTATAAGAATAAAAATTTTAAACGGATGAAACACATGGATATTAAACTGCTAATTTTAATATCCATGGGTTTCCTCCGTTTAAAATATTTATTTACCGTCACTCTTTCAATTTTTAAATCAGCTAGACTCTTCAATAAAATGGTTATCAAATAAAACAAATATTTCTGAAATAATCCTTCGACATTCTTTTTGAACCTTCTCACAATACCAATGGCTACATTAAAAAGTCCATGTTTATAAATTTATATTTATTTTCAACATTATCCGAGCACCAATGCAAAGCAACAGTCTGGATTCCAAACCCGCTATAACAGGGATATTACTTTCCAAATTCTTTAACTGATATTTCACAGTTTTTTGCGTGTCTTGATGCCCATGACATTTATCATCACTCAATATTTCAATAACAATATTACCATATTTTTGAAGCACACTGTTGCTTATAGCATCACACATTTTGTTAGTTGGTAACAAACAGACTGGTCTTTTTCCTTCTTTGCACAATCTATCGAAGTAGTTCGCTATTTCCTCAATATTATCTGTTTTGGGAACTAAACGCATCTTCTAAACTTCAATATTTTGATATGTTACTTCGCCCACCCTTATTCTAACAAACATAGCTATGCCTTTTTTGTCTCTTATTAATTGTCAACTCATAAAATTTAAAATAATTATCGAATCAATTAAATCTACCAATGAGTTTTCTAGCTTCTGTGTGAGTCAAAATTGAAAAAACAGGATCAACATCAATAGGTTGTAACTGTTACAAATCTCCTAATACAAGAATTGAAATACCACCAAACGGTTCTTCTTTTCCAGTTATTACACGTATGTAAGAAAAAATGATGGAATTTTTTTTCTGAAATACTCCTTTGATCTTCACACAATTATAAATTTAATTAACTTTGACTTCTTTACATTTTCAGCTTTTATAAATTCTCTACCTTCAAGAAGATTGCCATATATATCTTTCACAAAATTGTTGTGGCCCTCAAATGGTGTATTTTTATTTATAGCAGCTTCCAAAGCTTTTTCAGCTTCCAAATAATTTTTTTCATGATGTTTCATCATATCATTAAAGATGTGTAACTTCCTATTAATGAAGACTCATTTCTCCATGGAAGAAGAAGCATGAACAGTCCACGATAAAACAGTTTTTCCTCTGATTCAAATTTATTGAAATCATGTTTTGGATGCTGAACAATAAAAGGGTTCACACTTATTTTAAATAATAATAAATAAATTTAGTTACATCCCTAAGTGAGTAAAATAAGCAACACTTTCACTCAACAGTAATACCTAGCGCTTTTAAAACCTCGGGTAAGCTCATACTAAAACAACTTCCTAATTTATATTGTAACAAAAACCCCCAAAGCTTAGAAAAAACACGACGTAATGCATTAAAATGGCCATTTGTTTTCATGGAGCGACGAAATTGTCAACACAGGCTTTTTCAACCGCATTAAATAAATTGGATTGATTGCGCTGTCACCATCTTTTGTTTGAAATGTACAAGCATATTTTTAAAATTATTTATCTTTCCCTTATTTTTAATAAATTTGCTTTTAATTAGCAAAGGGGGAAGGAAATGGCTTTAAAGGAGTTTCCCGTAATATTTCAAAACAATCAACGATACCCTATTAACGCTACTGGCGCGCAAAAAAACTTAGACGTCACTACGATTTTCCCATAGCGTTAACCCCATGTTAATTTCCCGTGTACATCAGCGTTACGAGTCCAGCCTAATATAAAAATCTTCGTTACCTATATATACCTGGAGGACCACCGCACCAGCCAGTAGCCGGGAGTTCCCAAAGTATAGTTATCTATATTTGCTAAAATATTTGACAAATGTTACTTAAAGCGACTTTAAGAATTCTGCTATGAATAAAATATTATAAATAAAAACCAATTATAATTTCAGACCAAATTGGTTTTAAGGAAGGTTCGAGTGTCGAAGTAGCTAATATGAAAGTATACAACAAAATAAATGATTTTCTAGTTGACAATAATTATGCTCTGGGGACGTTTCTAGACCTCAGAAAATCATCAAGCATGAACGTCTGCTAAGAAAATTAAAAATTATGAGGATCAGAGGTCTAACACACAACTGGTTAAAATCCTATCTTACCGACCACCCAACTTAAACCAAATTAAACAAAATTTTAACCACAGAAAGAATAGAGCATATCGGTGTACCCCAAGGGTCCCTGCTATCCCCCCCTCCTTTTTAACCTATTTATAAACGACATCACTAACGTTTCAAATGAGATTAGACTATAGGCCGATGACACGTTAAAATTAGATGGAGGCCCGGTCCTAAACTACATCATAATTATAATAAATTCCATAGATAATGGCTAAAGGATAATTTCCTGGAAGTAAACAAAGAGAAAAACAGTATTTATGATATCCTCAAACAAAAACAATTCGCGTATGCATAGCCAAAACGTAATGATTTTCAACACTGTTCTCGAAGAAGTAACTATTCAAACTACCTTCACTGGAATGAGCACATAAATATAGTTTCCAAAATGGTTACTTATGGTACATATTAATTTAAACCGATCAATTTTTTTCAATAAAACTAGTCTGAATTTATATGATAGTTTAATTTATCAACACTTTATATTTAGCGTCTCTGTCTGGGTGAACATCACGGATAAAAATTTAGACCGATTTATCTTACTACAAAACAGAATATCAAAAATTATAGACAACAAAACGCAGTTTGCGCATTCCTCTCATATTTTTAAATACTATAAAATTTTAACTATCCATCAGATCTATGACTATTTTTGTCTAATTTTTATATTCAAGTCCTATCTTCTAAAATCTAAAACCAATTGAACTATAAAAAACAAATAGTCCTAAAAAAACCACCAGCTGTTGGACCAGTCAACAACATATCTTAGACGTTCTATTGGCACGAACAAATTTAAAAATAAAATAATTTTTTTGTAATGGCGCTAAACTATACAATAAAAGTAACCCGTTGGACCCTGTTACCGTGGACTCATTTAAAAATTTGCTAATGCGTATTAAATTAAATTGTATAAATTTATCTCTTTTCTCTGTATAAAAACTCTTTTTGTATTTTTTGTATGTAACCAATGATATGACAACTCTTTATGTAATATTTATGTAACCATTGATATTTGATTTTTCCTTAAAAACTCGAAAACAAATTCAACATAAAATATCAATTTAAATACACATAGAGGCATAAAAGTTGTTCTCGACTTAGCCTCTCCCAAACAAAATTTAAATATTTACTTTGATAAATAAATCATTATTATTAATATTTTACCTTAATAAAAACATTTTATATAAATAATATCTAACGGATATAACGCATTAAATACGCAAACAAGAAAGGCGATAGAGAATAAAAAGGATCCTTTTAAAGTGGTGGTTTTCAAACTAAAAAAGGTCAAACAAGTCAGATATATCAAAATAAAATAAATGGATGGAATATAGAAATAATCAAATTAAATTAATTTTCATACGTCAGAATTGTAACCAGGCGACGAGCAGAGCGGGTCGTCGCCTGGTTATTTAACATTAAACTCGATGCTTCACGCTATGGGAAAGTTAAGGGAAAAGTAGACATAATTTTGGGTGCTGAGGCACCTTAATTTCTGATGTACGCATCAGTAACTTTTAGACACTTGTACAGAAAAAACGGCTTGGTTTATGATGAAACATTTTTTAAAGGATTGGCGTTTATAGTTTAAATTAATTTCCTAGCCATATTATTTCTATTAAATTTGCAAAGAAAGGTTATAAATAATTGTTTGAAAATTTTGCTGATTTTCAATGTAAATAGGTTACAGCAGGTGGCGATAGCGTCTAGGATCAGAAAATTTTACGTTGTTGTGCCAGCCTCTTTTACACTGATTTTGGGCCTTGAAAAATGAAATAAAATGACGTCCATGCGATGCGTTAGCTCGAGTTTCTTAAGCCTTGATCTTCTAGAAAAGAAATGTGTCATATTAACTGCGAAATATTACAAATTAGGCCCGAACACCTTGAAGATAATGCAGAACACACTGGACCATTTGAAGCTACTAATAATCGATGAGTTTTCTATGGTATCTTCGGCTTTGCTAGCTTATAACCATTTAAGATTATGTTAGATAACTGGTAAAGAAGAACCATTTGGTGGAATTTCAATTTTGGCATTAGGAGATTTATTGCAATTACAACCCGTTAAAGGGGTTCCTGTATTTTCTATGCTCACTCATTTAGAAGCTCGTACACTTATTGGCTCAGTTGGTGGATTTAATTTATTTCGACAGTGTTTAAAATTTAACGAGTTAACTATTAATAAAAGACAAGAAAGACTTTTACTATTTAGAAATGTTGAGTAGACTGAGGTTAGGAAAGGTTACTGCTGAAGATGTTGATCTTTTGAAGACACGCCTAATTCCTAATGCAGATAATGTTGAGGAGGTTGCCAACTATTACGATAACCTGTGCAAAGAAGGTAAAAAACGTGTTTGCTTGTTATCAACCAATAAAATGTGCAATGACATAAACAGTGCTATGCTTAAAAAATGTGGTAATCCTATTTTGGAAATATTAAGTGAGGATAAGGCCCATGGGGAGCAGGAAATGCAAAAAACAGTTAAAGAGCAGCTCAGAAAACTCGAAAGCAATATATCAGTGACAGTGCTGTCACTGATATATCCTGCTCAGGATTAGAATCTAGACTATTGCTTTGCATAAATGCTCGTATTATGCTGAGAAGAAATCTCGATATGGATAAAGGAATTGTTAATGGAGCCATGGGTACTGTGAAAGGGTTTAAAAAGAATGTAAATGGAATTGTTTCACAGTTATTGGTTTTATTTGATAATCATACCACTGAAGATAAAATTGAAAGAGTTACAGTCAAGTTTGAAATTTTGACAAACATTTACGTTTCAAAAAGTCAATTTCCAGTGGTTTTGGCTTATGGGGTTACCATACATAAGAATCAAGGTATGAGTATGGAATGTGGTTTGATGAATATTGGACCAAGTATTTTTCATAGTGGTATGGCATACTTTGCTCTTTCGAGGGTTACATCTTTGGATGGCCTTCATTTGCTTGATTTTGATGGGTCAAAAATATATGCAGATTGCAAGGTGATATTCGAGTATAATCGACTAATAAAAGAATTTATGCCTGATTTGCCTCAAATAGCCTTTTTTTCAAAAACAACAACCAAAACAACTTCTGGAGTGTCGCTAAGGCGATTTGAGCATACAGTGGATGAAATTTATATGGGTGTAAAAGCTAGTTCAGGTAATGAAGCTGTTCCCTCCAATGCTAGAGTACCAAAAAAATCTGTAAGTGGTAATATTCCTAAAGATAATTCACCTTTGGTAATAAAAGGCTTTTTGAATAATGATAACTCATGCTATGCTATTTCCATTTTACAAGCTCTTTTCCAAATTCCAGAATTTGTCAGAAGCATTCGAGAAAAAGTTATTTGTCCAGGACCAACAACGGTTGCATTGCAACAACTGCTGCTTCAGAGGAAATATCCTAATATTTCACTTTTAAAAACCTCTGCTGTCAGAGGAACGCTTGATGTACAATTTCATGGAAATGATCAACAGGATCCAGTGGAATTTTTGATGAATCTGTTTTAAAAATTTCAAAGTGAAAATGTTCTTATTTATAATTTATTGTCATTTCGTATTCAGTATCAAACTAGCTGTCCAAATTGTCCTAATGAGAGAGTTTATAATCAACAACCTCAAGATGGTGATGTTTTCATCGTTAATGTACTGGCTGATAAAAATTTTTAAGTTTTAATGAATTGTTGGACTACTGGGAGCTGTTTGAAAACCCTTGCGTTCCGTGCCAAAATTAAATGAAGGAACGTCGAACGATTTAGCATTCTTTTAGTAAATATCTAATTTTGAATTTGGCCAGGTTTACTGAACGAATTAAAATTCACACTCCAATTAAAGAGTTTAGTACTGATAGGGTAAAAATTAATGATTTCCTATTCAAAACCAAAGCTGCTGTAGTTCATATTGGAGAAGACTGTGCAGCGGGGCATTACATAGTTGCTCTAAAGAAACCTGGATCTGGAACAGGGTGGACACTTTTCAATTACAGTCAAATAAGTCCAAGAAAATGGTTTTTTTAAAAAATTTTACTGATGTCTATTGTTTATTTTTAGAGAAACTATAATTTCGTTATAAATGGCTGCATGTATTTCAAATTATACTCAGTCAAGGAACTTCCATGTGGCCTAAAAAGTTGGATTCCCTTGACATTCAGAAGTTGCTGATGGCAAAATAGAATTCACATAAAATTAAGTGAAACTCATTCGTGGTATTTATTAATTACCAAAAATAATATGCGCAATTGTGTAAGTAATATATAGCTCCCGTTAGTTTGTAGTCTTAGTGATAGACCTATTTTTTAAGTTATGGGAGAGTATAAAATGAACTGGAATGTGAGCGATGCATGAGACAAACCCCGCAATCATTTATTTTTTTTAGAAAATGCAAATTATCATATTAGAAGAATTTATCAAAAATTGGTAATTTAATGACCTAAATTAAGTACCAGAGTATTAGGCTTGTGTTTCGCGTATAATTTTTTACTTTTACTAATTGGTTTTTTTAATGTTATTTGAGCCCCCTTTCTCAGGCCCGGACTGGCCATAAGGGCGATCGGGCGCGCGCCCGGTGCGCCCCAAGGGTAAAAAAGGGCTCGGCACCCCTAAAGTTCCAAACATAGTTCCCCCGATCGCGGATCGCCCTATGGTCAAAAAGGTTCGGGCAGTGAAAATATTTCACTAAAACTCGAAAATAATAAAACTTAAATATCAATACATTCGTATTAGTTTCCCTCAAATGGGGCCTATTTTAAATGATGTAGTAGGGTGCACGACCACACAAGACGAAATAGTATTAGGCTTGTGTTTCGCGTATAATTTTTTACTTCTACTAATTGGTTTTTTTAATTTTATTTGAGCCCCCTTACTCAGGCCCGGACTGGCCATAAGGGCGATCGGGCGCGCGCCCGGTGCGCCCCAAGGGTAAAAAAGGGCTCGGCGCCCCTAAAGTTCCAAACATAGTTCCCCCGATCGCGGATCGCCCTATGGTCAAAAAGGTTCGGGCAGTGAAAATATTTCACTAAAACTCGAAAATAATAAAACTTAAATATCAATACATTCGTATTAGTTTCCCTCAAACGGGGCCTATTTTAAATGATGTAGTAGGGTGCACGACCACACAAGACGAAATAATAATTTGTTTAGGTAATACTAATATACCGTGTTACCGTTATACAGGGTGTTTTGAATTGCTCTGACTGGGCATTTTTTGAAAAAACAAGCCGTCCTTAGGGGCAAAGAAATCACGTTACAAGATTAAATTCCTTAAATAAAGTACATGTAATTTACCAAAACGCCAATTTAGGCTTACAGTAGGCCTAAAACGCACAAAGGTCAAGTTTTCAATTACTATTTAATGCTAAATCTTTTTGTTTACAACGATTCTCTAACTTTATTGAGCCTCATCAATATGCCACTTAATTATATTCGTAATCAGCATGCCAATCGTAACGCGCATAGGGTTAGTGAATTGTTCACTGTTCGATATCCTGATAGAAGACCAAGCCACAACACCGTTCTTGTAGCTGTTCGTGACTTTCAGACTTACGGAAACGTCAATCCCAGATTTCATGGACCAGATCGTCAAAACATCAAGATGGAAGACACCGTTCTAGCCTACTTTGTTGCGTATCCTCGAGCAAGCGTCAGAGGTGCAAGCGATTATCGACGAACTACGTGTGGACCACTCTTCACAATCACAACTCCCATCCGTATCGAGCGACCCTCCACCAAAATCTGCAAGAAGGAGATATGGAACGTAGATTTGATTTCTGTAACTGGCTAATAACCATGTCTAATGATAACTCAAATGCTGGTAACCGACGAGTGTTCCTTTGGGAAAGATGGGCCTTTCAACTATCAAAACACCCACATGTGGTGTGACAAAAATCCTCACTGGGGTTTTCTTCACCATCATCATCAACAACAACTCCGACTGAATGTTTGGGCCGGTTTGCTCGGGGATCGAGTTATTGGCCCATTTTTCCTCACATCTCATCTTAATGGACATTGGAAAATGCTACTTGGCGCTTTTGCAGAACGAAATAGCAGACGCTTTAGAAGATATTACGCTGGAAGCTTACAGACAGATGTGGTACCAACATGGGGTATTTTTGCGATCTGGCCGGACAAAAGTCGATTTCCAAAATTAACGCCGGGATAGAAAAAATGGTTACTACTTATACTGAAGTGTCTGACAACGACCCCCTCCCCCCTCACTGTATCACGCTAGCGCTCGCGCTCGTGCCATTCTGTACTTGCTCGTCAAATGGAGAGCAGGTACAGTTTTTCACGACCTTGACACTTCGTTATTTGTTCGTATAATTTGAAGTGTTGTGAAGCCTGGAAATTGTCGGCTTATGTCTAAACCATGTACGAGAGTTAAACTATAGAATACCCTTTATTATTAATAATATATACATATTTACCAAATATTACAAGGCATGGCAAACAACTAAACTTTCTCTAGAAGAGAGAATATACAAGATGTGACTGGTTAGGTCGGAGTCCGTAACCAAGAGAGCTAATCCATTGTCCCGACGTCCCTTATATAGCGGGCCCCTCGGATGACGCTACCGGTCTCCAACCTAATTGGCTGGAGAAGTAAGCCCGCCAAGAAATCTTGCGGACTCACTGTGGTGCAATAGTAAGCGTCACCGGTAACTTTACCCCGCTCTTAACCCTTCGGGTCAGAGGTCGCCACTTTCGGAGAATTCCGAAGGTGGACGGCGCGAGCGAGGATGAGTCATCCCTACCTTCCCGAGCAGCGTTGGCCCAAAACAACGAGATAACTCTCTGAAGTAAAGGGAAAGACTGTTAGGGACAAAGCCTACATTTGCGGATGCAAATTCGGGCTTTACACACCCCCACCCAATAATTAGGCGTCGGGTGTGAGGTTAAGGTGGTCCATAGCGTCGAGAAAGTGCTCGTCGCCGCTATCGAGGGGAGAGACGTCGTTATCCCCCAATAACAAAGTGTCCAGATCCATCGTGACGGCGGATCCTGGCACTCGTGGGGGTAAGACTGGGGTAGGGGCAGCGCCAAGCTCAGCGACCGGAATCGGCTCGACTGACTTGACAACGGTAACCCCTTGCACCATAGGGACAGCCACCGAAGGGTACACCCTCGGAGCTACTTTCCCCACAGTACACCCCTGGAAGACATGGGGAGTGGGGCGTCCCACTACCCCAAGCATTTGCTGCTTGGGCCACCGGGCGGCACTGAAATAGATCAACAGGCCAAGGTCCATCGGCGCCACCCAAGTAGCCACGGTCCTCGACATCCGTTGAGGGTGCGTATGCCTCGCCTCAATGGACGCCGGTGATGCTGTTGCGGAGGAGGCGGACTGCCCCCTTGTTCCTTTGGCGGTATGCCTTAAGGGTCCTCCTAAGGCCGTCTGCCTTGTAGTTTGGGCTGGTTGCCCTCCTCTCGACAGGGCGGTCTGCCCCGGCGTTCCTTGGGCCGTCTGCCCATCCTGACGTCCACGGGTCGCGAGGCCTCTGGTGGAGGCGGCTGCTCCCCGCCCCGACCGGCGAGAACGGGATCGACCTCCCCGATCCTGGTTACAATTGCTAAAAGATGGCGCGAATGCGCAACAATCTTCAGCCAAAATTACGTACAATTCAAGGTATCTCAAATTCAACGAAATATGTTAGACCCCCACTCAAAAAGTGTTACTAGGCATTTGCTTTTGAACGCAGATTGTAGCGATGCTTAGGGGGGTCTACAGCGCTCTCACCACTTCTACGCCGTTTCTTCCTCTTGGGACGAGAGAGGGTTTCCTTCTTCTCGTCCGGTGTTTCCGCCCCCCTCCCGGTTTCGTCACACGGAGGGTCATCTCCTTGCCACGGCGGGGTGAAAGTCTTCAGCTGGGACACGTGCGTTACTCCGATGAAATCACCGGAGTTCGGGTCCCCCAGCCGATATGTTAAAGGAGTGGTCCTTTCCTGCACTACAAACGGCCCCTCAAACTTATCTCCCAACGAAGCCGTGATACCACGACTAGCGTCGGAAAGAAGATGAGTTTTGCGCAATACGAGGTCTCCACGTTTGTAGAAAACAGCTCGATGACGCTTGTCGTAGTGCAGTTTTTGCGTGAGCTTCGAATCCTGTAAATTCAAGCGTGCATGGTCGATTGCATCATGCAGCCTAATTTTCAGTTTCTCGGCGTACGTGCCTGCGCTTCGATTACCGGAAGTATTTCCTGGTATCAACTCCCAATCCAGGGGTGCGCGAAGCTCTCGGCCTAAGTTCAAAGCGGCGGGCGAATACCCTGTCGCTTTGCTCTCGCCTGAACGCAAAGCAAAGCCTAATTCTGGGAGACGGGCGTCCCAGTCCTTATGTCGTTCGACATAAGAAATTATCATTGGCTTTATAGTTCTATTCACCCGCTCAGTCAGATTTGCCTGAGCGTGATAAGGGGCCGTCGTATTAGGGCGAATGCCGAAATCCGAACAGGCCCTTTTGAACTTTTTACTAGAAAATACGGATGCATTATCAGTTATAACCTGTCGTGGGAATCCATATCGACAGAAAACTTAATACATTTTCTCCCATATTTTCTCAGTAGTCATTCTCTTAAGCGGGTAGAGTTCTGCCCACTTTGTAAAATGATCTACTATGACGAGTAGGTACTGATTTCCCTTGGCACTTCGAGTGTAGGGACCCATTAAATCAGCGGTTACCAATTCAAAAGGCCTTTCACTGGGGACGCTAGAAAGTAACCCGGGGGTTAACTGCTGGGATGGCTTACTTTTCTGGCACACCCCGCAAACCCTCACATACTTGATAACGTCCCGCTTCATCCCCGACCACGTGACTCTGATTTTCAAACGTTTAAACGTCTTGTAAACCCCCTGGTGGCCGGCAAGCGCATCGTCATGAAAATACTTAATGAATGGTACTCTAAGTCTCTTAGGTACCACCACTTTCCAAGCATTTTCAAGCCCGTCTTCATCCTCCTCGTCCCAAGGAGCGAAATACCTAAACAATAGGCCATCTTTGTCCATTATATACTGATCTAGTACTGTCCCGGCTTCCAATGCCGTATTCGGACTTCCAGAGCTTCTAACCCGCTCTAACTCAGCGATAATCCTCGCTAACCCTAGATCAGTAACTTGCGAACTTATGATGGCTTTCCTGTCGAAAGGCAGCCCCCACTCCTTGGAAGAGTTTTCTCCCTCCGCGGAGTCAGAAGAGTTTTCCTCTGAAACCGCCAACGTCACCGCCGCTTCTCCCTGACCATTCTCGGAATCGAGAGGGGCCCTGGATAAAGCATCCGCTACAACGTTCAATTTCCCTGGGCGGTATCGCACCTCGAAATTATACGGCTGTAGCTAAAAGGCCCAGCTGGCAAGTCTGCCCACCGGCTCCTTAAGGTGTCGTAACCACTTCAACGCTTGGTGATCGGTTTCGATCACAAAGTCCGTACCCTCGACGTACATTCGGAATTTCTTGAGGGCATATACCACAGCAAGACATTCCAATTCCGTCGTCGAGTAGTTGCGCTCCGCCGATACGAGTCCCCGGCTTACAAAGGCTATAGGGGTCATCCCTTTCCCGCCTTTCTGCTCTAACACAGCGCCTAAGCCCTTTAAACTCGCATCGCATTTAATGAGAAAGCTCCCATTTAAATCCGGGAGCGCCAACTCCGCCGTGTCTCTAACCTGCCTACTTAGTTCCCGCATAGCATTGGTATGGGTATCCTCCCAATGCCATTTTGCATCGTTTTTCAGCAAGTCATACAACGGCCTGGCAGTTCCCGCCATATTCGTGATGAACTGCCGATAATACCCGATCATTCCGAGGAATCGCTGCAACTCCGTTACATTCTTGGGCTGAGGGAAATCCTCTATAGCTCTAAATTTATCCGGATTTGGCTTGCAGTACCCCGGTCCGACCTTATAGCCCAGAAGCGACACCTCGTCAGCGCAGAGTTGCACCTTGTCCGGGTTAACTGTTAATCCCGCTTCGGCTATACGCTCTAGGACCTTTCGAATGTGGATCAAATGATCGTCAAACGATTCGGAATATACGACGAAATCGTCGTAAAATCCCAAAACAAATTTCCATTTGTAAGGAGCTAAAACGGTATCCACCAGACGCATGAACGTGCTCGGTGCGTTTTTCATTCCAAAAGGCATCTTTTTGAATTGAAAAAGCCCCCGATGACAGACGAAGGTGGTCCTCGGCCTGTCACACTTCCTAACGCTGACTTGATAAAAGCCCTTCGAGAGGTCAAACGTGGTGAAATACTTCGCGCTTCCCAAATACGCCAAAATATTTGGGATCGAAGCCATGGGGTAACAGTCAGACTCCGTTACCCCGTTTATTCCCTTAAAGTTAATGCAAAGCCGTTTGGTACCATCCGGCTTGCTCGCTAGTACAATAGGCGCAGCCCAAGGCGAGACACTGGGTTCTATCAAATCTAGATCCAACAACTCATCAAACGCCTTGTCAATCTCCTCTCGCTTTCTTTTACTAGCTGGATGGGGGTGAACGAAAATCGGCTTGGCATCGCCCGTCTCTATCGCGTGTTCAATGATAGAAGTTTCGCCGGGCCGTTTCGTAAAAACTTCTCGGAAATCCGAGATGGTTTTTAACAAAAGTTCCCTCTCCCCATCCGTGCACTTAGACTTGGAAACTAACGTCTTCAACGCTGCGGGGGCTCCCACGGCGCCGAAATTCTCATTGTCTACCTGACAATAATTTACCCTTTCGCCTTCCTCTTCGAAATCGAAGGGAACGACGCGCTGAGGTAGGGGGCCGATTGACCACCCTCCCTCGCTCATTCTTAGGTCTATTTTTTCCGCCCCAATAAAATCTCTACCCAAGATAACAGGGGGGGTCAGACCTCGAACTACAAGAAAGCGCTGGCGGCGAATGCCGCCGGCCCACTTTATGGAAAGCCTGATACTGCCCGCGACACGACACGTGCCACGGCCAAATCTAACTGTAGTGCTATTTTCGCTCATTTTCCTCCCTTTTTTCTCAAAAATGGGGATAAAATTATCACCCAAGAGAGAGACGGAGGAACCAGAGTCTAACAAGCCTAGAAACGAATGTTCCAAAGCTCGGAACCGTAACAATGGGGGATTTTTCCCGCCAAATGTTCCGTCAGCACACCGGTTGACCAAGGGAGTGCAATTCTGAGTATTCGGAAGCTCTCCCTCGTTACCGGCTTTCCAAACGTCAGAATTTTGCCGAGGCTCACTCCCTTTCCTGGATGTACATCCATTTAATTGGAAGGCCTCCCTCGCCAGTTTCCCTGCTCGGGACATTGGCGTTTGATATGTCCGGGTTTCCGACAACCATAACAAACTAAATTCTGGCGCACCGGCCTAAAACTTTCTACAGGATTCTGCTGGAAAGTTTGCTGCATTGGTTGAGGGGCGATTGCCGCGCTCGACCAATTAGCAGACTGCCTCTGAATCCTATAATGCCAATAAGGTTCCAGAGCAGCTAGGCCTACTCCCATAGCACCCAGAGATACCTGGCTAGAATTAGCCGGCACTCCGGTGGCTGCTAAACTCACCGCGCCACCAGTAACAGGGGGCGCTCGGCCAACCTGTCCTAAAGTTCCCCCGTAAGCCAGAGTTGGCTCTAGGGATTCTAAAGCGGTGGGCGATAAATGGCTTGCGCGAGAAGGTCAGATTGAATAATCTTGGCCTCCTGCGACAACTCTTTCAGGGTGGCGAATGCCTTTCCCCTTAAGTCATGACGGTATGTCGGGTGACATTGCCGTAACACTCGAGCTACCTTATCAGATTCGGTAGCGGTTCCCCCAATACGCCGGTAGTATTCAGCTATACAGTGAATATACTGCGTCAGGGGTTCATCAGCACCTTGAGTTCGGGTATCCAACTCAATTTGTATACGCCTGCCGTAATCGGTGGCTAAATATTCGTGGCGAAATGCCTGACGAAAAACGTTCAAGGAGGGAAACACTCCTTGGAACGACCACCAAAGTGCAGCGGGTCCCCGCATGCACGACGGTAGTACCTGCAAGAGGATATCCCCTTCGCTGTACCCCGTAACCGCCTGATACCGGTCGAGAGCCTCCAGGAATTCCAACGGAGACTTCTCGTCGGCCGGACCCATGTAGATCGGCGCTTCTACATTTAACTTAACCCTCGGGATTTGGGCAGCGCGTGCTCCCGCATCCCGGCTGGTCGCATAACCGTCCAAGGCCTCGCGCAAAGCACGAGCCATGACTTGCGCCATATCCTCCTGGGCTGGGTTTCCAGCACCAGTACCCCCTTCATTTCCCAAAACCATTCCGGACCTGGTTTTAATGTTTAAGACCTAAACCGCGACTCTAAAATCCCTAGAGCCGCCTAACCCAAAAACCCCTCCGGAAAACCCACTGGGAAACAAAGGTACCCACAATACACTAATATAAAAAATACACTAACACTAAAAATTTAACTAACCCATTCCCAAAAATTACACTTAAAAATTAAAATAACATAAACTCTCGTACATTCAACAACTCAGGCCCCACGTTGGGCGCCAGTTGTGAAGCCTGGAAATTGTCGGCTTATGTCTAAACCTTGTACGAGAGTTAAACTATAGAATACCCTTTATTATTAATAATATATACATATTTACCAAATATTACAAGGCATGGCAAACAACTAAACTTTCTCTAGAAGAGAGAATATACAAGATGTGACTGGTTAGGTCGGAGTCCGTAACCAAGAGAGCTAATCCATTGTCCCGACGTCCCTTATATAGCGGGCCCCTCGGATGACGCTACCGGTCTCCAACCTAATTGGCTGGAGAAGTAAGCCCGCCAAGAAATCTTGCGGACTCACTGTGGTGCAATAGTAAGCGTCACCGGTAACTTTACCCCGCTCTTAACCCTTCGGGTCAGAGGTCGCCACTTTCGGAGAATTCCGAAGGTGGACGGCGCGAGCGAGGATGAGTCATCCCTACCTTCCCGAGCAGCGTTGGCCCAAAACAACGAGATAACTCTCTGAAGTAAAGGGAAAGACTGTTAGGGACAAAGCCTACATTTGCGGATGCAAATGCGGGCTTTACAGTGTAAGCTATGGATATTACTCAGGCAGGTAAGTGGGTGTACTATTCATAGGTTTTTGATATGATAAGTGAATTTTTTTTTAAAAAGCGCGCGAACGTTTTAAATAAGTTATTTTAACTGTTTTTATTCATTATTTTTCTTTAAATCTTGGACGATTAGTTGTACTTCCCGGGATATATTTTAAGTTGGTTAGCAAGCTCAGGTCTTATTCTTCAAGACCCATTTAAAATTGGCTGCTACTATTTGCTATTCTTGAAGATACACTTATCTGAAATAAACCGATTACTGTTAAGTTCCGATCCGGTCCTAACCGGAGTGAGGCAAGTATACCTAGAATTTTTTTTATTCCAAAACATACTTTTTATCGCTTATAATAATAGAAATTAACCTAAGAACATTTTCTAAATCGAATAAAATTAAAAAATAATGTTGTCCGCCCGGATCGCACAAATACCCCACTGTGCGGCGCACCACCCCACGTACCTAGATGTGTGTGGAGCATCTTAACAACGAGTTCCCTCAACGTTGGGCTGGCAGGAACGGTCACGGTTTGAAGGCCCGCGAGGTCTTCGAACCTAACTCCGGTGGACTTTATCTTGTGGGGGTTGAGAACAGCGAAGATTTGCGTCACCGAATCATTGCAGCCTTCGAGCTTGTCACTCCTGATATGATCAGACGCTCATTTCAAAACATGCTTCATCGTGCCCAAACATGTATCGCGGCAAACGGAGGTATAATAGAACCTAACTTGTAAAATTCCTATGTTTATTCGAATAAAATGATCAATTAAATCTTTCAGACATTTCTTTCATTTAAGTACAAAATGCGAAGGCTATTGGCCCCTATGGACAGCTTGTTTCTTCATCAGCTCATATCTTCGTGAAAAAGTGTTCTTTTCCAATGAAACCAATTTCCTTGAACATTTTCGACAGCACTCTACAACTTTATCATTGAAACGTTTTTTTCTAGCACCTACCGGTGAAAAATAGTTTTTACAAAAACCCTAAATTATTTCCGATTTTTCTGAAATTAAGGATTTAAAGCGATCCCACACTAGAAATAATACCCTGAAAATTTCGCAACTCTATCTTTTGCAGTTTCTGACAAAAATTCCCAGTCAGAGCTATTCAAAACACCCTGTATTTATATCCAGTTTATTAAGAATTAAAAAAATAGATATTCAAAAAGACTGAAAATCATTTAGACCCGTAACAGCAGAATAATTTAATAATAAACACCTTTAGGGAGGGGGGGGGGTATAATAGAGTTCTGATCAAAGATATTGGCGCCCTTAGCTTTTCCCGCCCGGTGCGCCTTTTGATACCAAGTCCGGGCCTGCCCTTACTCCTATATTCTAGTTTCTTATAATGTAGTTACTCTAACAATCAAGAAAGAAAAAGGTTTCGTGCTGCGACATTACTGGATTTACAATGAAAAGCAGCTGCCATTGGACTTGTACCGTATATTTGTTAAACCCATGTGACTGTGGGGTCCAGAGAATATAAGAGACCTTGTAAAAACATTCTCTTGGTCGAAGTAGCGGCGTACTTCTTTGATATCAAGCGGCTGAAGACCAGTTTATTTCAATTCAGTCAATCCTCGATAATTCACTATCCAAATACTGCCAAATGTTTGTTTACTTTATGCTACTCTAACAATCAAGAAAGAAAAAGGTTTCGTGTTGCGACATTACTGGATTTACAATGAAAAGCAGCCGTCATTGGACTAGTACTAAATATTTGTCAAACCCATGCGACTGTGGGGTCTGGAGAATATAAGAAAACATTCTCTTGGTCGGAGTAGTGGCCAAATGTTCGTCTACTATATACTATTGTCAAAATCAAGACAGAAAAAGGTTGTGTACTATTTCATAAATGGAACGGATATACAATGGAAAGCAGATGTCATTGGCTAGCGCCGTATATTTGTCTAATTCATTCGATTGTGGAATGATATCAATTGGCTGCAGAGAGTGGTTTATTTGAACTCAGTGAGTCGTTTATAATTAACTGTGCAAATACTGCCAAATATTAGTCTACTATACACCAGTCGGATATATATTTTAATTGTTGAAATCTCGCATTATTAGTATTATAATTTATTTTAAATGTTACACCCCTTCCTTTAGTTATATTAATAATTCCAAGGAGCCACTCAATTCATTTCTAAAAATTGTTCTATTGAAAAAATCCAGTTCAAGACAATACTTTATGCAAAGTAATAATAATAATATTCAGCTAAGCTCATGCTTTATGTACATCTGTTGGCTTTAGTCAACTAGCGAATTATAAAGCCAAGTGTCCGGGTTATTATGATTAGGGTATAAATGAAGGATTTTTTTTTGAATTTTGCCTGAAATTCAGTGGGTTTGTTGAATAACGAGGTACCACCAAAACGTTATTAAATATGGTATAATTGTATAATTAAGTTTAAAATCATTTTAATTTATATATAGAATAGAATTAAATAAAATGGAGAAATACGTTACTATGTGCAATTTGCTAAATAATTTAAGAATTTTACCCAAAATGTTTTTATGATTTGATATAAGTAGGTAGAAATTGTCAGTTGAAAGCCAGAGGCGGAGGCGGAGGCGGAAGAGGCGGAGGCGGAGGCGGAAGAGCGAAATGGGGAGAGAGAGGGAGATTCTAAAACAACGCACAGAGATCTGAACTAAATATAAAGGGTGATGGACAGAGAACTCAACTAAATATAGGAAGACACGCGGTGGAGATAGCGGACAGAGAGAGGGTGGCGCCACTACCTAACACCTAACGTTAATTATAGGTAGTTACACTGTAATGAAGCAGGTACGTTTTACGGATCCAATTGTTTACGTTATCCCATACGAAGATAGAATTAATTATAATTTAAGAAATCAACTATATTTTAAAATGCAAATCAAATTAAAATATGGAGCATTAATTTCGAATATTAACCCGTCGGAAACCCTAATTTCCACCGGAACTCCTTGTTTCCGTAAGAAATACGAATCTTTGCATTTTTAATGGTTACTAGTTGAAATCGGAAATTAGGTACCCTATAAAACGCTAGCACCCCGAGATCGAAACATCATTCGATCTGAACAGAACTACAAGACCTCTGCCGCAAGAACCATCCAATATGTAAGTATATTTTCTCTTAGTGTCTTTTACGTTCGCTTATAGGCGATATAATTACAAAGTATCTTTTACAGAATGGATACTGTTGTAGTTTTCCCCTTATCATCAGAAAAGGTCGTTGAAGTCACGTCGTTGTGTGAGATACGACTTGGCCTGAGGGACAGAGGTACAGGCATCACCTTATCGGAGCTTGAATTCAGTCAAATTTGTAACAAGAAGGATGAGATTTTATCTTTCTTGGATGATGACTCTACTCAGACCTATTCTTGGTTCATCGCTGGATCGGAGACCAAACGCGTCGAGCTTCGTATCTATCAGAACCGAAAGATCTTGGACATTCGAGAAATGTTCCCAGGGACTGGAGTACACTTAGGAAAGCTTCTACCCAGCAAGAGAGGTTTTGCAGTAGGACTTCACCTAAGTAAAACTCTTTTCGACGTTAGCGACGAGGTGAAGACATACCTGAGTGAAGTAATCAGGGTTCGGAAACTTATAAAGAAGAATATTCATGAACAACTGCGTGCTGGAATTAGTTACTGTTATGGTTGTGATATTGCTCACCCTTCCCAGCTACAACACGATTGTCTTAACGAGTGGGAGATGCGGGTTGAAACGAATTATTTGTTAGCAGTCGAGAAATTAAACTACGAAGAGATCAGCAAAACATATTCTTTCAAAACATTTTTAAATGATGTATTTTGTAAAAGAATGATTAATCAAATTGTATGTACTGCTAAAAGAGATTTGATGTAATAAATAGAACTTGATTTGTAAATATTTTGTCATTCTTAAAAATGGATTTCACCTTACAGCACCCTTTCAACGGGCTCATCGTTGGTGCGACGCAGTCCGGAAAATCTTTCTTCGTAGCTAACCTTATCAAAAATAAAAATATTTGTATTTCTCCACCACCAGAGAGAATAATATGGTGTTATACGGAATATCAACCCAAACTATTTAACACGGTATTAGACCATACACCTACGGTTGAATTTCACGAGGGAATACTTAACGTTAACATTTTGGATCCTAACGTAAAAAATTTTGTCATTCTCGATGATTTACTTTGCGAAATTTCTAATAACAAAGAAGTTACGAATTTATTTATCCGGGGGTCCCATCAGAAGAATATGTCAGTTTTCATTTTAATGCAAAATTTATATTACCCTGGAAAGGAAATTAGGACTTTAAACTTGAACTCTCACTATTTGATAATATTTAAGTCTCCTCGTGATAAGTCAGCGATTTTCCATTTGGCGCGTCAGATTTCACCTACTAACAGCAAATACGTCATCGACGCGTTTCATCAAGCGACGGTCAGAAATTTCGGATATTTATGGATTGATTTAAAGCCAACCACATCAGATCAGCATAGACTACGAACCGGACTACTACCTGGAGAAGAGGCTGCCGTTTTTATTCCAAAATAAATCATGTCTAAGAGAATACATGATCATCGTGACTTTTTGAAGTTCCTCACCACGTGTAATTCCTGTCAAAGGAACGCTTCTATCAAATACGCTAATAATGACGCGATCAAGGCGATTGCGGAATGTTGTATAAATGTGTTACGAGGGAACGTCAAACTGACAGATGAACAAAAGCAGCGGTTGAAGAAACATTGTAGCCATTTACGGAAGCTATCACGGGCCAATACCACAGCGAAACGAAGGAAGATTTTGATACAAAAAGGTGGATTTCTACCTCTACTGTTAGCCCCCCTTCTATCTATCGTGAGCAGCGCAGCCGGCGCGGCAATTAGTCGAGCGATCAAGAATGGCTAGGAAAATGATTTTAGTCCCCGAAGAAGTTTACAAGCGTTTGAACTCTCAACCAAAAATAGAACTTAACGGTGATCAGGATACAAAGACCGTTTTGAATAATCATAAACTAAATCAGTCACAGAAAGTAGAAATGTATAACCATATATTACAACGGAATATAAACAAAAAAACTAAGAAAAAATCTGTCGAACAACCGAAGAAGAAGAAAGATTGGTATTCGGAAATAGCACTAACGATTCCAGATTCGCACCTCAAACCTGCCATTGCTTTGTATAAGTGGATTGAAAATAACACTAAAATTGAATGGTCTTCCAGCGGCGAACTTATGTATAGAGGACGTTCAGTCGTCGGATCCAATATCATGGACATCTTACACGAGACTGTTAAAGGATATAGATTCAATTCAAGCCGAAACACGATACTGTTGGCATGGACCACTTTTACGAATTACTTACGAAAGAAAATGTTCCCAAGACACTTGTAAAAAATAAATTTCCTTTTGATACCGAAACTGATTCTCTTACCGACATATTAAACGAATCAACAGATGTAATCCCTTTTAACGTATTACCTTATAGTCCTCAATCTATGAATGGCGATGGATTACCTAATTGGATATCGTTGAAATAAATATAAACCATATTTCGTTTCTTTTTCTTTCACATACGAAATACAATCCACCATGGAAGGTTGCGTTGAATCTGCTCCCTCTGGTATCTTAGCATCTTTATCCGTGTCGTACTTTAAATCTCCGAAAGTCATCACAGCATTTTTACTTTTATTTATTATTATTATTTTTGAACTCTTTGATTTCTTGTACTGGTATCAAGAACGGAAAATGAACTGCACGAGCAATGGACAATCTTGAAAAAATATACTTTAATGTAAAGGATCCTGGAAGTTACGGCGGTGTACAAGCCCTTTATCGCGCAACCAAAGCAAAGGGTCTGAAGGTTTCCATAAATTACATTAAGGAATTTTTAAAAGGGCAAGATACCTATACTCTTCACAAACCAATTAGACAGCATTTTCGACGGAACAAGACGATAGTGTATGGAATAGACGAACAATGGCAACTTGACCTGGCAGACCTGCAAGACATCAAACGTCACAATAACGGTTTCCGATATCTTTTATGTTGTATTGATGTATTTAGTAAATACGCTTTTGCGGTGGCCACAAAAGACAAGAAAGGGACAACGATGGTTACGGCGTTAAAAGCGATTTTAAAATCATGTAGAACACCAAATATTGTTCAAACTGATCACGGAAATGAGTTTCTTTGTAAAGAGGTTCAACGAGAATTGAAATGTAGAGGAATCAAGTTTTTCGCGACGCATTCTGAAGTAAAATCGAGTGTCATCGAACGTTTCAATCGCAATTTGAAATCGCGCTTGTACCGTTATTTCACCCAAAACAATACGCATAGATATATCGACGTACTGCCGGATTTATTAGATTCTTATAACAACAACTTCCATAGATCTATAAAATGTAAACCTGTTGAAGTAACAAGCGGAAATTCAAAACAGATATGGGATAATTTATATGGGAAAATTGATTTTTCTCCTCCTGTCAAGTTTCATTTTGAAAAAGGCGACTTAGTTCGAATCAGCAAAAATAAAAGAACTTTCGAAAAGGGATATAAATCTAACTTCACCGAGGAATTATTCAAAGTAGTAGAGCGAATACCGAGAGACCCACCGGTATATAAACTCGAAGATTTGAACTCCGAGCTCATTTTGGGAGTATTCTACAAAGAGGAAATACAGAAAATAGGGAAGGACCTCAACAACTGTATATTTAAAATAGATAAAGTTTTAAAGAGGAGGACAAAACCTGACGGAACTAAAGAATTTCTCGTACGTTGGCGTGGTTACAGCTCCGATTTCGATTCTTGGGTGTAAGAAATCGTGACACAATGAATTTCTATATTACGCTCCCCTCGGACTCTTCCATGCACTATTTTAAAAATAACACTATAAGCAAGTTCAGAACGTATTTACCAGAACCGGTAAATCTCGATGATGCTTACGAAGTTGGTCTTGCTGAAATAAGTTATTCCAGAACTTGGAATAACGTTGAAGAAGAGTGTGTTGTTCGAATTTGGAAAACAATTTCGGAAGAATCACAAGGAAAACTAAAAAAACAAATGAAACAAGTTTTGACTAATTACGTCAAAAGAGATCTCAGCGGAATAATGGATTTCGTAAATATCGTAATACCTCCAGGGTATTATGGAGTTGAGGATTTACTAGAAATTTTGTCGGTTGACGATTTTGGTCAAAATATTAGCTCTAGAGTCAAGTTTCATTATAACAAACCGAATCGCAGGGTCGTGGTTACATTAGAGAAGATGAACCAAATACATTTCCCACACGAAATTGCCTCTATATTAGGGTTAACGAGAAACCCCGGAGAAGATGTAACTGTTGGCAACTCCATGACTGCGCCTTTCAGCTGCGACATGGACGCGGGTTTACATTCCCTGTTCATCTACTCGGATATCGTTCAAAGCCGATCGGTCGGCGACTCAGACGTACCCCTTTTGCGAATTATAAGTATTCAAGGGAAAGACGGCGATATTGTTGAGAAGGAGTTTTCGAGACCTCATTATATGCCTGTAGCGAAAAACAATTTTCAAACGATTGAAATTAATATTATGACAGAAATAGGTCGTCCGGTACATTTTGAACGAGGAAAAGTGCATGTTACGTTACACTTTAGACCACGAAGAACTTGGACTTCCCTATAAAAACCTAAGGAAAATCAGATTTATCTTCATTTACGACGAGAACGTCAAAGAAGAAACATGCCGTCTCGTAATTTAGATTACGTTTCCGTAAGCGACTTTCAAAATTATTACTTGAATCAAATTGGACACGGATCTATCCCTTTATATCGGGGTGTCGCTGTTCAACGAGGGTATGGACTCGGAAGTAGTAGTCTCGAACCATCATCTTAACGCACTTAGGCATCATCCTATATGAAGTGAAACCATCATTCCACGAAACTCCACTGATGTTTCTACTCGTCCATGCATTCTGTTGACGGCATTTGATTGAAAGCATTGCTTCGCTGTATGGTGGTGCAAAGGTAAATGTCGCTATTTTTGGGATAGATTCGACCGACGCACCCGCAACCTCCTTCATTATCTTCGTCGGTCCACCTTCATCTGAACGACCAGTCAAATATTCCGCATCTACTATGATTGCTTTCATGGTTACGCTGAAACAAGAAATATATATATGAGATATTTATACAGAGCAAATTTTTACAAAAATAATTTCTAAGCACTTAAGTTTATTTAAAAAAGTAAATACTAGGTGTATTAAAGTATGGAAAAAAAATAAAAGTAAAATGCTAAACGAATAATTTAAAGAAAAAGAAATGTTTATGAAATATACTTACAAATAGATAAACTTTTAGGGCGGCAGAAATCGCAGGAGTGGTGTGAACTCGAAGTCTTTTGCACGAATCTTGAAGACTGATACCCATAACTTTGGTTCGCTCTTTTTATACCGAACGACCGGAACCCTAATATCCGGTAGTGCTTGCACGCCAGGTGGATGGTCGGAATTTCCAATTTTCCGAGTTACCTGCTGGAAGCGACAATATCCGGGTAAACAGGGTTGCCAGTAGGAACATCCATCTTGCAAACATGATCGAAACCTTCAGTTTACCGGAACTGCTTATATCCGAAAATATGTGAATATAAACCTGTGGTCAATCTGAGAAAACCACAAAATCTACAACTTAGATCGAGGGATTTATTACTACCAATCTTCCGATGGACGTACCATACATTGAAGTGGATGACGACGCTAGTACGGTCGCAAACTCCGATTTGGGAAATGTGTAAGATTTCTTTTGTTAAATTTTTTTAAATTTTTATTTATTTTTTAAATAACAATTATTAATTTTATTTACTTTTTTAATAACTATTAATTTTTTATTTATTGAATTGTATTCATTTTTATTCATATAATTTACTATCTTCGTTAGCGTTGATGATGTAGACGAACAATATACGGCTACCAAGAACTGCGATGGGAGGTACGTAACCCGGAAATTACGCGCTTTTTTGGAGCCATGGCCACGATTTCGGAAATTACTGGACACAATGTGTAGGATTGTCTCTGATCACATGGATTTTGAGTAAGAATTTAAAAGGAAAAAAATATATATATTTATAAATATATTATTATTATTTTTTTATCTCTTATAGCCCCCATTTAACTCCTAACGCTGACGGGGTCGCTATACTGAATGACGTTATGACACTAATGATAACGAGGCGAAACGAATATCGTGACCTTCAACTTTCAGACTCCGAGTTTTCCCGCCTTATAAAAGACGAGCAAGCAATTTTAGATAATGTCGGTAAAATCATAATGACCAGTATCTAAATGCGTATTTTGTATAAATATTTTGGAGGAGTTGAAATAAATTTGTTTTAAAAAAACCATGAAATTAATAATTAGTTTTCAGACTTATGTTTTCTCCTCCCTCTATATTTAGTAATCGGTTCTCTGTCCATCACCCTTTATATTTAGTTCAGATCTCTGTGCGTTGTTTTAGAATCTCCCTCTCTCTCCCCATTTCGCTCTTCCGCCTCCGCCTCCGCCTCTGCCTCTGGCTTTCAACTGACAATTTCTACCTACTGATATAAAAAGTACCATTGTACTAATTTTGAAAACTATTTTATTTTTGGAATGACAAAATTTATTTAAAAAAATAATATATTTCAATATTGACTCAGGAACTGTTTTGATTTATAAGTATAAACATGAAAAAAGTACTCTATGAAAGAGATCAATTTAAATGATTTCTATTTCATAGTTTGAGGTTTTTTACTTAATATAACTTTTGTCATCTTAATGTACGTATTTGAAATTCAATTTATTATAGTTCATATAACATTACATCATCTATTTGATGTTACTTGGCGACAAAATAAATAACTCATAACAAAATATAACTTTTTATAAGGAGATATTTTTATCTTAATATGGAAACCCTGTTCGTTATTGGTTTCATTAAAATCTAGTACAATCGTCCTGAAACTTTTTATTTTATTTCTCAGTTCGGAAGAAGGGACATATATTATAGGAAAATGCTCAGCTACGCTGAGAAAAAAGGCGATATATAAGTAACCCTGGGCATTTTACTGCGGCTAAGAAGGGACAGGTATTAGAGAAGATCGTACCAATTGAAAACGCCCTAACTAGCATCGTACCAAATGACATCTTATTAAGTGGCATCGTACCAAGAGACATTGCCCTAAGTGGCATCGTACCAAAGTGGCATCGTACCAAAATGGCATCGTCCTAAGTAGAATAGTACCTAGTGGTATCGCCCTAAATGCAATAGTACCTAGAGACATCGCACTAACAAATAAGGAGAGTACACGAGGTGTTTATTGCCGATTTAGTTCAAAGTCGGCCGTAATGTGGACCTATATGAGATATAAAATTTCCCGAAAGGGGACGTTGCACTACCCATTCGATTTGCCATGGCAACCGAAAATGTTTTTGACCACTTACAACCAAAATAAGGTTTTTCCCTTATTTTACCCAAAATTTGTTACAAATTTACCATAAAAATATTTCAATTTACCCAAACTTGATAAAATTTATCTAAATGTGGTCCAAATTACACATTTCGTGATGTTCAAAATTTTTCAAAATTTTCGTAGCTAGGACCCTGTGAAACCGAGAAAATCCCATGCTTTTTTAAATGGAGATTTTATTATTTTAAGTAATCAAAAACATTTTCGGTTGCTATAGCAAAACGAATGGGTAGTGCAACGTCTCCTTTTGGGATATTTCATATCTCATATAGGTCTACATTACGCCCGACTTTGAACAAAATCGGCAATGAACACCACGGGTACTCTCCTTGTAAGTGGAATTGTACCTAGTTGCATCGCCCTAAGTGGCATCGCTCCTAATCTGGTACTGAAATCTATTGTGTATTGAGAGGGGAGTTTTGCTTTTCAGCCTATATATAACGGCCTTTACACACTAAGTAGGCAAACTTTACCCGTATTTAAAATTTTGTCTTAAGTCATGGTAGTGTTCTTACTATTTACATGTTTCATTTAAATATAAAATATATCTCCATAAAATAAATCAAGAATTGTATAATATAACGTTATTAAAAATATATAGTTCCCCCAGTAGTGACGTTTTCCACATTGCTTTGCGTCATCACAATAGCTTTATTAGTGCACAACATTTGTAAGAATTTTTTTTCTCAGTGGTAGAGTAACATTGGTAACGTCACGGTAAGAATATCTTGGGAGCTCTAGAGTGCCGAACCTTAAAGGGGCTCCAAAGTTCGGTGGCAAAAAAAAAAAGAAAAAGCAGCATGCTTTTCATCCCTCCCAACCCCTCACTCGACCTTGGCAGAGGCGGGCAGAGTCAATCGTAAATTTCGCACTTTACTGACTTTACACACATTTTGCCACGGAACTTTTGAGCCGCTTTAATTTGGGAATGTTAAGGTTTATGGAATTTTTCTCATTACGTCATCCAACACGCATTGGCCCACGAATCAACGTTTTTATTAAATTATAAAATCCTTTTAATCATAATTGAGAATAGGACTGTATTATAACTAAAAATAATTTTTAAATACGGGTAAAGTTTGCCTACTTAGTAGCCGTTATATATAGGCTGAAAATCAAAACTCCCCTCTCAATACGCAATAGATTTCAGTACCAGATTAGGTACGATGCCACTTAGGGCGATACAACTAGGTACAATTCCACTTAGTGCGATGTCACTAGGTACTATGCCATTTAGGGCGATACCACTAGGTAGTATTCTACTTAGGACGATGCCACTTTGGTACGATGCCACTTTGGTACGATGCCACTTAATAAGATGTCATTTGGTACGATGCTAGTTAGGGCGTTTTCAATTGGTACGATCTTCTCTAATACCTGTCCCTTCTTAGCCGCAGTAAAATGCCCAGGGTTACCTATATATCGCCTTTTTTCTCAGCGTAGCTGAGCATTTTCCTATAATTACTTTTATTATTTCGATAACCAATTGCGTGATATAATCAAATAAAGCTATTAATGATCGAATTTAAAAGAAAGTTTAAAATAGTGCCTGAAACAGTGTTCGTTTCCAGGAATCGCACCCAATGGATTTAAAGCAGCATGAGCCCCCATTTTGTTTTAGTAGCTATTTCGAGTCCTAAGGGAAATTTCATTGGTGTATTTACCTAGACCGTACGTAGAAAATATGTGAAAGGTTTCATGTTTGTCTCGTTAATTTTAGTCGCTAACCAACATTACTGTTCTAAGTAAAAATGTCGTGTTTAATAAAATATTACTTTTCGGCTGTAAATTTAGAAATTTTTGTTTCAAATATTTAAAAAATGTGTAAAGAATTAAAAAAATTACTTGAGCAATGATGATTTTACAGTATGACTTTACGAATGACCCAGTATATACGGAAATTAACTTGTTGCAAAGAACAAAATGTTGCACTTAACACGGTTAATAAACATTAAGGCCACGCTTTTTAAAGTTTATTTTCGTTTTATTGAATTTACTCATAATTTTTTAATAAAACTATATTTCACGATTTTCACAGACTTTATTGTAAAAATATTTTCTTTAAAGCTATGAAAAATCTAATAGTCATTGTTACTTTAACTTTTAGGAATATGCAAGCTTCAAGGTAGAATACGCTTGTAAGTTTGAACAAAATAGGTTTATATTAAATTAATAACATGGAAATATAACACCAAAAGTGATAGTCTTACATTCAAATCAAAGGCATCGATCCAAACAAATACTGTGGCCAAGTTCTCTGCTGTACTCAAAGAGCTTAAAATTATCCACTCGTCCGAAATCATTGTGTTGGTAAAATCTAGGTATTCGATATTCAGTGTATGTGGTTCAAGCATTGCAAATCCAATGTCTGCCTCCTGTCACGTGATTAAGATGTAGAAAACTCATTAATGACCTAAGTCTTAAGATTAGACTTGAGTCAGTTGTTCTGAATTAAAAGACCAAACTTGTTCTAAGAAAGATTCAATCCTAAACTACAAAATGAAAGGGCGCATTTTTATCATTTGATCGAATGACGTAGTGAGATTTTATGCAATCTGGACGTGAACCTGAATTGATCTATTTATTTTCAACGGGAGCTCGTAGGGAACCAATTCATGGATTTCACTAGTGTTCACATGTGGAACACATCTTAATAAACCTGGGGCGTTTAGAGACCATTATTAGGTGCACTTAAAATTGTTAGTTAACATGTACTCTTTCTAAGGATATAACTTAAGGATTGTTTTGAAAGAGGATAATAAAATTTAAGGAATCTTACTTTAGTCAGTTGTTCGTAGTGTTTTGAAACTTCAAAAAAATGCTTAATAATCTAACACAATTTTAACTGGAGATCGCAAAAATGTAGATTATATTTCGCTTACTGACACCAAGGTGCAAACCCAAAATGTGATCTCCCAAATTTAAAATAATGGTTTTATAAATTTTCCATACCCATTTTTAAACTGTTCAGTTATTCACACATTACTCCTGTTAAGTTGTCTACTGGGTTAACTACGTAATATTGGAGCTCATAAAAATATTCAAATGACCAACCTCGGATTAAAAGTTAGAAGAAATAGGAACTTTAAAGGAGGAAAAGCAACTCTATATGTAGCTTTGACAATTCTTAAAGTAGGGGGTTATTCTGTTAATATATATTTAATTAAACGCGCCTTAACCCTTAGCATTGTCGTATATGTTAAGTCCTAAATGCACTGAGATGTTATATCGGCGAATTTGTTATTAGTCTTTATTATTTTCTGTGAAAAAGCCACCCAAAGGTAAAAAGAAAACAATTTTGTTTAGGTTTTTAATACATTTTGGTGTTCAAAATTTGAACATGATTACAATTTGTGGGACGAATGTGTTACGGAGAGTAAAAAGTGTTCGGTTATGAACATATCGTTTTGATTCTTGGCGTTAGCTCCAAAAAGGATTTTTATTAAAAGTTGAACACTAAATTTAAACACTTACTCGTAATACACGTTTATTTAATGAACATGTTCATTTAGGTTTGAGTTCAATAATTAGTCAAGCCTTTTTAAAAAGTTATCAAATTGAAGCTTACAATATTGTGCCTAGTATTTTGCATGTTAAATTGGCTATGATTCAGTAAAATATATAATTCATAATTGAAAAGGCAAACGATAAATAATCGAAATTAGCAGGATAACTTCCATTTAAAAAACAGCAATCCATTTCTTGAAACTAAATGCCTAAACGCCGTAATCTCTTTTCGTTTATATCGTAAGTTCCGCAGAATTTCCTTAATCTAAGCTATGTTGTTCCGTCTACACGCCAGGATGCTAGACTTGATTTATGAAAATTTGGTAAGTTTCATTCAAATTACTAACACCTTTTTGGAATTAAAGAACTTTCCTAAATTTGTTGTACATTTACCCAAAAACAAGAAGTAAAATCTTAGTAGAAAGGTCAATGTATAAGATAGATGTTTCGAGCCAAGGCTCGTCATCGATTGTTTCCCTAAGTAACAAATTATTATGATAAGTAACATAAGACTCTAAGTATGACAATATCTATTGTTTTAATGCTAATTTTCTTACCAAACCTTTTTTCGACACTGACACTCTCACGCCCATCTTCAATATAAATAAATAAATAATAAGTCAGCTAGGCTAATACCCAAGTCACCACCTTAGGCCTTAGTCATCATGCGACTTTTGAAGCCCTTAATTCAGGTGGCCGGGTTACAATGCGTAGGAGGGTGGTGGCAAGCCCTGCATGCCACGAGATGGACTTGCAAATAAAATGAGTAGTATATTCTCCTTGGTGAATTAAGTCAATCACGTGGTCTGCTAAAAATATCCATTTCTTCCAGAAATATGATAATCACCATTTTATTTTTAATGATTTTAAGTTAGCCTTATAGTTTTTTAGAATTAATTTTAAACTAAAAAATGACAAGTATATTTTAGTCCAATTATTCCGAAAATAAATATACCCAGTGCAATTTGCAACTTCGTAAAAATGTCGCGGTTAATTCTGTTAAAAGCCAAACCGATAAATGTCAAAACTTGCTGATCTTGCAAAGGCTTAAACCTGTCTATGGGGTCGAATTCGATGCCCCCACGGTTTCTCTGGATACAAATTGTGTATGTCAGATCACCGACGTTTCAATAGCAATAAATAAAAAGGTCAGTAAATAAATTTTTATCACATTTACTACTGAGAATAAAGTACTTTAACACTTAATATTTTTTCAATTATATAGAATGTGGAAAATAGTAGTTGGCAAACAAGAGAATCAATTAAAAATCTAAGACCATTATGTAACCTAAAAGCAAAAGTCAAGTAAGTAAAATTAAAGGGAATTTTCTTTGGGATATTTTCTTAATACAAAACTATGAATCCAGTGTTTAAAGGAAAAGTTTGGTTCCAAGTTTTCTAGTGCTAAAACTATAATTTACACTCTTAAGAAGAAAATACAAGTGAAGAAATTTTTTTAACGAACCTTAATAATTAGTTATAAATTAATAAAATTCATTAACGATGTGGGTGCCGCCATTACCGATTTAAAAAAAATGATCGATCAGTCACTGAAGACATTACGCACGAAGCTATAGAGCCTACTCTCTCTTGCTCTATCCGAATAGGGGAGCTTACCGTTGTACATGCTGTATTTTCAACGTGATTCTCTATTTGTGGTCACATCACAGACTCCTCAATCGTTGGCGAGTTTGTTTTAGACTGGCCAATAAAAATACTAGATTATAAATCGTCTGCTGTGTTTCTTAAGCCTAGGTCTAACAGTCTCTAATTTTTTGCAATTACATTTCATAAATCTGAAATCCTTGGTGTAAATTCCTTTGAAGTTGAACTGGAACATGTAACTTTAATTAATTATATTTTAAATTTTTTAAAATATCGTTATACAGCTTCACGAACGTAGTCTCATTTTTCAGAAACTGGAGAGAGTTATTAGCAACGCTGTCCCACTTTACACAATTCTTGATCTCCATCAGATTCATTTAAGTACTCAATAACCTTCTCAACTTGTTTGCAACAGATTAACCCTCTGCTTATATCTTTCCAACTTAAATATCTCTTCATGTTTTGAATTTGTTCATCATCACCATTCAGGGACACATTTCCCAAAAGTGCAGTTTTTTTTATTTCCTCTAAATTGATTTGAATTTGAGCATTACCAACTATCTCATTTCTTCGTTGGTTTTCTATTGCCCCGAGTTCTTCTTCTGTATATTCCGGTTCAACTTCAAAGGAATTTACAAGAAACACAGCAGATGATTTATAATCTAGTATTTTTATTGGCCAGTCTAAAACAAACTCGCCAACGATTGAGGAGTCTGTGATATGAGTCATGTGACCACAAAGAGAGAATCACGTTGAAAATACAGCATGTACAACGGTAAGCCTGCTTTTATCTCTATTCGGATAGAGCAAGAGAGAGTAGGCTCTATAGTTTCGTGCGTAATGTCTTCGGTGACTGATCGATAATTTTTTTTTAAATCGGTAATGGCGGCACCCACATTTCCGCGTTAATGAATTTAATTTAAATTATAACTAATTATTAAGGTTCGTTAAAAAAAATTCTTCACTTGTATTTTCTTCTTAAGAGTGTAAATTATAGTTTTAGCGCTAGAAAACTTGGAACCAAACTTTGCCTTTAAGCTTTTTAACATTTGTCCAATAAAATTAGCTTTTACTATTTTGTAGTAAAGCTGTAGAACAGAGCTTGAATCTCCAAAAATCAATTATGTTACTTAAAATTTCTAAACACTCGTCATTTGTTAATTTTCCCTTTTAACTTTATTACTTTTGTTCTATTAAATTTAACAATGAAGGCCTAAATGACACTCAAAAATTGAATTTGAAAATGGCGCCACTCGCAGTGCGTGATCAAAGTTGGCCGTGCTAGTGAAGATCGGGCATCCTGGAATTGACGGAAGTCAAAGTTTGTATTTCAAACACTAGGGGGCTCTGTGCTGAGAACTAAGACTTGATTGCGCAATAACTCTGAAAATCAGTTCGGTTATAATTTTTGCTAATTGTCATGCTTAGAGTCTTATGTTGTTATTAATATTTTCATTAATTGGTTGAAGTTGAGTATATGCCGACGAAAATGACTATTTGAATGTTTCTTTTGTGAAAGACTTTTTTAAATAATATTTAAAAAAGTTTGTTTTAGCTATAACCAGTATATATTAATTTTAAAACATATACCATTCCTGCTTATTGATCATGCTATCCATATATCTTATAAAGCCAAAGAATAACGAGATTTTCCATTTTAAGTCCTGTGTGTGGTATGTGGTTCTCAATGCGTCCTTTCAATTTGCAGTGTATCTTAAATAAAGTACTTATCACACTTTAGAAACATACTTTTCGTAGTAAAAATCCAACATATCCAGTGCCATTGTTTTCCCCGTAGACTTTGCCGTAATCGAAGATATTCTCGGTCACTTTCCCTACATAACTAAGAAGATAGAGAACAAACGTGTAATCTAAGTGTAGCAGATGTATGAAGTAAGAATAATAGCAGTTTACTTTACAGGAAATAACAAACGAATACTGTAATTTTACCCTGTGGCTTGTGCAATAATAAAAAAATTGTAATCATTTAAAATAAACAATTACATTTTAGGAATCACATTTAAATTTTATATTAATTACACCAGTTCTTATGTTTGCCTAGACGTGCTTTCAAGCTACTGATTACCGACTTAGCTTTAACATTAGATAGTAAAGAGTTCTAGTCTTACACTCCTATTAGTTAAAATATATTGTTGATTTGTTGTTAAACAATACGTATTAGGACTCGACCACGTTACTTTGAAGAGTTTCTCAGGCTGAACGGACTAGAAATTATAATCGAGTTTGAAATATTCAATCAGATCGGTGCGTAGTCATCGTACGGTGAAAAGTTAAGACGTTAAAGACATAGTTCGCGGGGTTTATTTTAGTAGCCGTAATCTTACTTACTCAAAATACCTATGTCATTAATTAATTGAGTACCATATCCAATATATTTCGGTAAAGTATGCCAAAGCTCTTTTCTAAAATAGTAGAAAATGAGCGACGAAGCCTATAGAGAACCTACGTAGCTTTAACAGCCTCTGGCGGCAATAGAGGACCCTCTGGCTTCTAGTTTCTGAAGCGTTTGTTTAAGCCACCGGAATTAATGGCTTTAAAAGTCGTTTGATGACTTAGGCCTAAGGTGGTGCCTTGGGTATTAGCCTAGCTGATTAGCCTAGCTGAAGGTCCAAAGATTACCTAAGTTTCAATTCTACAGTCTAAACAGTACGTTTCAAACTGTTTATTGTCTTAGATAAATTTAAATGACATTTCCGAAATCAGCGAGTACTTGGTCAGCAACCATCCAGAGCAGACTTTGCTTTAAACAGCTTTTGAATAAACAACGATGGGCACCTGCAGATTGATTCACCAGATGGTTCCTCAATGGTAGCAGCCGTTTTCTTCGATTCAGGCAAAATATAATTTTTATTGCTTGCTAGTAGAGGGTGACATTGTAATGTTTTTAAAATTGTCGTTAACTAGAGAATTAGAGTAGGACGGACAGCCATCGCATAAATAAAGTTCAAATATTCTAGACCAACTAGAGAATTACTCTACCAGGTGTCCAGTTGCAAAGATAAAGTTATGTGGTATTAAAAAATAGGACGGACAAGCGTCACATAAATAATTCTTTATAAGATAAGCCCTACCAGAATCACCTAGAAAAACACTGACACACCAAATAAATAAGTAAGTATGTGAACTGAAATAATTTACAAGATGCGGCACTAGGTAGCTAAAAAAATCTCAATAATTTATTTAACAGTGGAAAAAAGGGGGAGTTTAAATAAATTAAACTATGCAGCACAATCGTTAAAGCGGGAGTGATACTAACAAATTTATTTTTCCTCTTTCGGAATGGAATTCTGGCAGATTAAAATGGGTGAAAATGGATCATTACTGATTTATAAAATCAATGTACAAAACAGAGCAAAGATATAAGAACGTACGAAGTAAGTGTTGATAAGTAAGGTTATCTTGAATGAAGAGCAGTTATATTGATAACGTGAATGTGCAAATCAAAAATCAATATATTTTATAAACTTACTTCGTGTTCATTTTCCACAATACAGCTTCAATAACCGCCTTTAAATGGCCTTCAACCTCAACAGGACTCGTTTCATAATATATTGCCCACAAAAGAATCTTAAATACAATATCAATACAATGTTTAAATTCCACGAATATAGAACAAGTAACATATTAATACAAGAACTAGAAATAATACAATTCGTGACAAGATTCAAATTTAATTTAATTTAATGAAAAAATAATAATTTAGAATTATAGTTAAAAGTGTATGGGTGTTGAAGATATATAAATTATTCTTGAAATGTTTTAGTGATAAAAATAGAAATTGTTAACAATAAACAAACAAAAAATTGTTTGTTTATTTAAATTATCTGGAAACCCAGTAGATATGCTGTCATAATTGATGTGTTAGCATTTATACTCACAATAAAAACCTAAATATAGTTTAAGCAGTGGCGTAGCCAGGGGGGGCACAGGGGGGGCACATGGGCAGGGGCGGCTCTAGACAAATATTTGGGGGGGGGGGGCACTGTCGTAGATTTTTTTCAAGACATAGAAAACAGACACTTGTGGATTTGTATACCCATGCACCGTAATACTACTTACAGTATTAGAAAGGTGGTGTAGGGGAAAGAGGACTACTGGGCCTTGATTTAGGTCAAGAGAGTCCACCCATGGCACTGTAGGTATTAGTGCACCATAGGCATTCTATAAAACCATACTCATTTTTAGAATATTTTTATAAGAAAGCACTTGCATTTGATATTCTAAAGTTCCCATAAAAATTATTGTTTGTCCCTTATATATAGGCCTACTAGGTTTAGTTTCGACGAAAATTACGACGCCATCGTTGAACGCTTGCACTACAACCGTAATTTCATAAATAGGTTTACTAAAATAATTTTATCACTAAGATACTTGTGACTTACCATAATCGCATAGCCGCATACGTGCACCAAAAACAAGTTGAAGAAGCGCCAAAAACGAGGTTTTTGTGTAGTTATAAATTGGAATTATAAATAACAAAAACATTTCCTGAAGTTTAATAAAAAAAACACAATATATCGTACATTTTCCATTGGCCTGCCTCGCGCCCTTGCCTCCTCTAGAAGAAGGAATGGAAACGGCCGTCAACGCCTCGCCGTTAAGCGCTGCAGCTGCCGCGACCTTGAAATTTATCTCCGAATACGGGTCTCGAATTTCCAGAAGTGAGTCAGTGACTCGGCCTGCAGCTGCAAGAGCTTTAGCATATAGTTGACGGCCGAAGTTCCGCTGTTAAAGTTCTGGCAAATTTATCTCCACAGGTATACGTTACGTAGCTCTTATTTTGTTGCAGTATCTCTTGCATGTAAAACACCTTGATGGCATGTAAACAGTAAGCTGTATTGATCTCTTACACGTATATTAAAATGATACTCATCGTAAATATCAACAATTTTGGGGGGCATGGCCCCTATGCCCCCCCTGGAGCCGCCCCTGACAGTGGGCACATGCCCCCCCCGAAACGTATGGTCGTACGTACAATTTTTTTTTTACTTTTTTTTAAATGGCGTCCCCCCCTGAAACAAAATCCTGGCTACGCTACTGAGTTTCTGATGAAACAAAGAAACAGTTTAATGGCATATGAGTCTCATCTACTGCTTTCCGACGGACTTACGCCATTAAAATGTTTCTTTGTTTAAACTTTTCTTTAATCACCTAAACTATATTTAGGTTTTTAGTATGTGTATAAATACTTCTTCTGTTTATGTAACTTTTATTTTTGGAATAAATTGACTTTCTTTCTGTTGATTCTATCTAAACGTATACAGTAATAATTTTTTAAAATTGCTTATCTGTAATAACGTTCTGTACACTGTTTTACATAAGATGCCACAATAGGCTGAGCTTTTATTTAATGTTTTTTCACTATAAATCAATAATATTTACAGTGTTGAATCATGTGTTTTATTTATAAATACCTTTCTAATTGTAATTTTTTAAGAATAGTTTTAATTAGAGATCTTTGTGTCTATCATAGTTTTATTAAAAATGTAGTCCTCATTTAAGTATTTATTTGGTCATGATTTAGAACTGAAGCTGTAAAATAGCCGACTAAAACAGCTTCATATTGGGTTTGGAGTTGTACTTTTAAAATATTTAATTTTTTTAAAGAATTTGAAGTTGTATGTTACATAAAGATCAAATTTCGATTAAACGCAACGAAATCATTGTAAAATGGTTTCTATTTCTATTTAAAAATAGTGAGTTAAATATTGAATGTTTTTTTTTACTTCTGTCCCGCAATAGGTCAATAACGACGATAAGTTAGTTTCCATAGTCACTGAATGTAGACGAAATGTGAATTTCTCTGAAAGAAATAGATATAAATTAAAAAAAGCTTAATAATTTCGGTTTGACTTACTAACGTTATAAGTTCAGTTATTAAAATCCGTTAAATATTTTACCTACAATTGGTCAAAGTATATCGATTAGCTTTAGAAGCAGAACGATTTCCCCAAACATTTTTGGATATTTATCTTAAATATATATTATGTGTTTGGAATTTTGTAGATTTATTGCTCTGTGTTCTCTATTTTTGAATTACTTTTAATTATAATATCGTTAAAGTATGAAATAATTATTATCTTTTTGGTTTTAAAGTTAAAATACAAAATATAAAAGTTTAAAAATAAATTAAAGAAAAATAATATTCAAAACTGTTTTAAAAAAAGTAATACACAACAGACGCTAGTTGTTAAAAATGTCCATAAAATAAATAAAATAAAATGTTAATCTTATAATCTTCTAAAAATTAAAATTATTAATGTTAGTAAAATTAAACTTTAAGAAAATATCCATTGTTAAAATAATTCTAGATAGTAAAATACTCTAATAAAAGTATTTCATTGTATGTAAGTTTCAAAACGTAAAAACCCAAAGGGATTAGGACCGTTCGCGGACTAGCCCAAAAATATATTTCTCAATGTATTGAAACTCAATTTCACTCGGTTGTCAACAAGGGACGTCAGCCCTGACGCTATTGACGCTGCAACCGAGTTTTCTTTTTGTATTGTATTGTAAAAACATTTTACTTCAAAATCATTCTCGCTCGGAGAAAGAGTTCGGTTTGGAATGGTCCAAAATTTGACCATGCCAAACATAAAATAAAAACTTTCAAACTAAAACTTTGTCGTCATTTAATTAAGTATTAGGCTCGTTTAGAAACTTCCCAAACTAAAACAAAACAAAACCATTACAACGTTTTAAATATCATTTTTCAGTCGGTGATATTTAGAAAAATATAGCTCTCCCAGAACCAGTAAAAATATAATTCGATTAAAACAAAACCCGAATTTCTACACTAGTAAAGCGACATTAAACAAAAACGGCAAAATTTTTGTTTGTCTCATCAGCACTTTTTATTCTGACATTTTTATAGTTTGTAAGCCGAAGATTAATATTTAACCGGACACCTACTGGCCGAAGAATTTGTTTTACAATAAAACTTTAATTTCCTCAAAGTCTTACCCGTTCTTCCAGCTAACCGTTGGTTTGGTGTCTAAGGCCTCGGGCCGACACCACTTTGTTAATATATTTATAAAAAAGCTAACCCTTGGTCTGGACTGTGGACTTTTCTAATCATCAAAACCAGCTTAAACAGGTCTAAGATTTTCCATTGAATTTAAACTCGTTGTAAATTTCTTTTACTAATGCGGACATAAAACCTGTTTAAGAGTATATTCCGTCCTAAAACTTGTTAAATATATTGATCATCAAGATTAAGTAAATAGTGATTGGTCCGAACCTATTTATAAAATTGATAATTCACAATTAAAGTATTGTCGTTAGTTTTGCCCTATTGGAAAATAACAATTAATTGGGTATTTTTAAGAATAAAAATATTTTACCAAATCTTTATTTATATCGCTTGACTGGACATCTTTAGGTAAACCATGCGCGTGCTGGTCAAAGTTTAAAATTATGTTCTTCAACCAGTCACAAATAAGACCTCTAGAATAAAAATAATCAGGGACTTTATTTTCCTCAGAAACAATATAAATTTTTGAAGCAATATTGACACTAAAAATGGAGTTAGAGTGAAAGCAAAGTTTCTAATTTATTTTGAATCGAAATTTCCATCAATATTAAATTATAGGGCTTCACATTATCAAATGTAAAGGCAAGGTAATTCCTTTCTGTAAACAATACTTTCGTTATATTCCATTAATTCAAGAGACTAATCTAAAAAGGGTGTGATTGTTATTGATAGTTAGACTCTTGTTATTTGATGTAATGGTTAATTTGCTTGGTTAATACAAAAACACACCAGAGAGTTTGTTGTGGGATAAGTCATTTTGCAAAATTACATAATAATAATAATAATAACATGAATATTTGAAATAAAAATATTAAAGAAAGCTTCAACACGACCCACTTATTATGACACAGTTATTTTAATAATTCAATTTTTTATACACTTATATTCCAACCGCAAGTTTAAGAAACTAAAAATTAATCCACCAGTTTGAGACCCTAGTTTCGTTTGAAGATTTTATATATGACAGCCATAAAGATTGTAATTTAAAAATCCAAGCCCGTCTTATATCATCAAGTGTCTTTTTGTTGATTACATGTACCAAAAGAGGTATCTGTGATTAACAATTTCACGTGATTAATTTATTTGATATTGATTTTTTTCCGCGCACTAATACCATAAGAACCCAAAGAGCTTAGGTTGACAAAGTGTAAATATTAATAGCACGATACAATTACTTTGTATATTGAAAACCATTATACAAATTTTGGTCGTCGGACAATCACAAACGTTTGGAAATAAATATTAGATATTATTTTGATGTAAAATGTTTCAATTTATCTTCCAGTTTCAGTGAAGAATCCATGTCCATGGTGGTTCTGGTTAACTCGTTCTGTGGACAGTTTATGGCGATGTTGTTTATCGCCCCAGGAGGAGACTTCTTAACGGTAGTTCACGATTTGGATAAGAGACCTCAACTTATTCCTCAAATCCCTGATTACGACTCATTCTTAAGATGAATTCGAGTAACACTTATTAATCTTTAACTTTTTTTCTGTTCCAGGACACTGATATCGAAATTGCGGTCAAGTATTGAAAGACATAGAAATTAGAGACTCATTATTTCAATTCCAGAGTTTTTAAGGCAAGAAGTTTATCAACGAGTGAAATACGTCGAAGACGTCATAGTGGTAAAACCGACAGCCGTCAGAATGAATTATGCAAGACTGTGTCAAATGCTTTTGGGAAAGCGGGAAATGTACTTTGTTGAAGGGATATGCCCGTCATCTACATTTACAATTTCCGCCTCGCCAAATTTCAGCGGAAACGTATATGAATAATTATACAAAAGGTGAGCTACGTACACCAGTTTGGTTCATTCTTAGTTAGTTATGGTGTTTCCACGTTTAGTGGATATTTCTCGGAGGAACCATTTTGGCCCTTGGCCGAAGCTGCGGCCGAAAATAGTTTCTCCTACTTGAAATGTTGACCAGAAGGTTTCGTTTCCCGGTGTTTTGTTCTGTGTCCTAGAATTTGGCTTAATAATACCCAAACGGGTGTATATGAAGTAACCCAACATCATATCCACAGGAGTTCTTCGATTGTTAAGAAGTACAACACGAAGTTATGTTCTTAAATCCCCAGTCTGTAGTTTCGTTTTCATAGTGTGAACCACGAGTTCTTCAAGCCAGTTCGAAGCTAAGTGATACGGAGCCGTAAATATTTTCGTTACTCCGTACTTTCTTAGTAACTGTACAGTGTCTTTGCTTGTAAATGGCGTGCTATAATATGATACCGCCGTTTTTGGCAGACCAAATCTTGCAAATAAGCCCCTGAGTTCGGCGATTGTTGACATGGCTGTGGGTTTATTTGACAAAGATTGCTTGGATCGAGTTAGAACACGAGTCTGCGACCATAAAAACAATTTTTCTGTTCAATGGTCCGGTGTTATCCACATGTATCCTTTCCCACGGAGGCTTAGCTTTTGGCCAAGGATACTATATGTTGTTGGAAGGCGTTGGAGCGATTTGTTCGCAGTTTTCGCAAGTTCGTACCCAATGTTCCATATTTTGGTCAAAAAGTGGCCACCACATTTCCTGTCTGGCAAGTTATTTCATTCAAGTCATACCTTGGTGTGTGCTGTTAATTCTTCTAGCATTTTGAATTGCATTAAATGTACTCTCTATCCCCAAAGTAAAACACCGTGCATGATCGATATTTCGTGTCATTTCTTCCAATAAACACAAAAATCCTCTGGCGCTTAAGATTGGCTCTTTAGCCAACCGCTATTAACATACGTTGTTACTGGACGCAGTACAGTGTCTTGGTCCGTTTCTTTCCGAATAGTTAAGACAGTTATAACTGGGTTGTCGTCCAAAGATTGACAAACTAATACCAGTTTTTCCAACACCGGAGGGTCGTCATGTAAGGTCTTCAAGGGTAAGTGGCATAATGTGTCTGCATTGCAATGGTGCTTGCTCCTGCGTTACTGGATCGTGTAAGTATACGCTGCGAGAGTTAATGCCCAGCGTTGTATTCTCGATGATTCGGTCCTCGATAATTGTTTTACGAGACCAAGGGTTGATGGTAAGTTAGAAGTTTAAATATTTGGCGGATAAGATGATCTCGAAACTTGGAGACTCATATTTAAGAAAGGGTTTCTTTCTCCAACTGAAAATAGTTCTTCTCCGCTGGTGTTAAGATCATAGGTTAACATTAACTGGCAGATTATAAAGACCCGATTGAACGGTCACAGATAGAGCATTTTGTGAAGCCGCTTCTAATGATTTTGTGAAAGGTATAGACGTGGTCTATTCAAATCCGCTTGTCCCTTACTCCAATGACCAATTTGTCACGAAATTCTGTCTAGAAATTGGTCAAAGTTACAGGTACCATTGGCAATTTTTGTAGCATTAATATATATAAAAACGACCATTGTAAAGATATACATCTGACAATATGTATTAGTAAATATCCCTCTAAAATGGTTACATGACTATACAGCTTTTGCTGCACTGCTGACGTGGCTGCCGCACAAAATAAAATCAAGTTCGTCTCTTAAGGGTTGGCTCACTGGCTCCATCTATTCACTTATACAACAAGTCAATTGAGCGCATCTTCCCCTGAACTGGCGGAAACTTTTAGTGTCGATTTTTCTGTATGAACTTTGTCGCATGTTTCACAAATTGTCGAAAACAAGACTATCCAAGTATTTTCCCCAGAGCAAATAAACATTTAAATTACAAATGCTGATGGAGTGATAGGATATCTACAATCAGAATGTTGATCTCGAATTTAAAAAATGTTATATATAAAATTGGGCATTTGTGCTTTTTAGCTGCGACTAAAAACGTGGGCAGTTATTTGGTTGGCCTAGTTTTATAATATTCCCTTGTATTTTATCTAAAATAATATATACCCAAATCACTTCTACAGACCTTACAAATTCACCTGTCATGGCGTTGTTCCAAGTGGTGCAGTTACAACGCGTCCAAAGAATCGAAAACAAATAGATCAGAATTTCAGGTACTATCTTTCTGCTTCGGAATTTTTTTTTAAGTAGTATTCAAACCTTTTGTGGGTAAAGTGAGTAATAGTGGTAAATTTTTTCAAAAACAATTTATTAATTTTCTTAAACTTTTAGGTAGATTACCCTTCATTATTTTTAATCTGACCGATATATTTAAATAAGGAAATTTTTAGGGCACTACTAAGCCAAAATAAAATAATTGTCTGAAAACTACGTAATAATAATATTAAAATATTTTATCAATTCGTTGGATAGAAGATTATTTATTTGGTTTATCTGGTAGTAAATTTTAACAAAAACCTTAATCTAAACGCTGAAAAATATGCTTGCAAACTGCGGTTGAAATAAGATGTTCTTTACTATTTAAATTATTTTCGTTTTCATAACCCTTTCGCGTAATTTAAATATAATCTAAAAACCCAGCTTCATAGAGTAAAATATTATTTCGAACAGTTTTCTATAAATAAGAATATCAGTACATTCATGGAGTAACTACACGTTTCCCGGGGCCTATAATGAGAAATCTATGAACCACAAAAATCTTTATTCTAAAAATTAAATTTGGAACTTCCCGCCAATTAACGGAGCAAAAAATTAACATAATAATTCTAATTAGAATCGCTGGGTTCTTGTCTCAGAAACAAAATTGATGGACCCAGTTCAGTTAACTTGTTGAGGTTAACGGCAATACTTACAATTGTTAGTGTAGAGAGCTGTTGGCTCGCGTGGCACGAAGGGTTTGCAAACACCCTCCTACCTATTGTAGCCCGGCCACCTGAATTAATGGCTTCAAAGGTCGCTTGATGAATTAAGCCTTAGGGGGTGCCTTGAGCTCTAGCCTAGCTGATTAAAACAGCGAAACTTGCGCATATTGAGATAATCGCCTTATCTAAGTTTTCCAGACTTTAGTACCGCGTTAATGCTATTCTTTCCCACACTCGTCACAGTTGCTATAGTAAAAATCTTTAAAATTAAAAAATATAGCTTGTCAATCAATTCAGTTGTATTTGATATTTAAAATAAAAATATTTTTTATACTACGTATATATATATATATATATATATATATATATATATATATATAATTTAACGCAAGTCTCAGGTCATTGTCATTTCGCTCTTAAATCACAAACCATAACTGTCTACTGAATACACTTAAGGCGCCACTCAAAAGTAGCAATTCTTTATATTTATATTAACATTTCTTTCCACACTCAACTATTGAAATATAAAAACATCATACGGCTGACTAAATATCAAACAATACAATATTTAATCGTTGTTATGGTTAGATATCTATAGTCAATTTAATCCTGTCAGTCAGCAATGAGGTCCGACTTTCATAATTAGAAAGCCATGCCAGCTTAGAACCTATAACAGAAATCAAGTGGGAAGAAGCTTAAGGCAAAGTTGCGAGTAATAGGGTTTAGCATTATCACTGAACTACAAGATCAGTGTTTGCGACATGTAAGAATATTGGACATATTACAGTTCTTCAGCTATAACACTATCACCATCTTGTGATACCCGAACAAATTAATTTTTTAATTTCAATGTTTGGATTTCTTAAGAAATAGAATCATTCAATTTTTATTACTTTTCACAATCCAAGAAATCGAGATTATTAGTTTTCTTCCTATTCAGAAAGGTATAGGTGTGACGGACGTTTCGGTGTGAAATACAATATTTGCTAATTTTTTAAACAAAAAATTCAATGCTCAATATCATATAAATAAGCAGAAAATTCAATATTTGCTAATATTAATACAATAACAATATACATTTTTTAAATTTAATGCTTACCTTTTTAATTTTAAAAACTTTTTATTCATCGGTGGAATCACTATAAAGACATTTCTCTTCGACAAAAAAACTAACATTTCAGTGGAATCCTGGCCTAGGGGATTTAACGCTCACGGCTCGGCAAAGCATGCAAACATTTGGAAATTTCTTAAAGTGTTACAGCAAGAAGAAGCTCTATCGCATATGAAAATAGAGAAACTGGATACTGGTGAACGAACGTCGAAAAAAATAAATACAAAGATTGCGTGGATCGCTTAAATTTTCAACTTCTATAGTGGATTCCATTTTGCATCCCTCAAAGCTCAATAGCTATGCCACCAGCTTTGCAACGTGGGATAAATTTGGAACCCGTTGCTCCAGAGAAGTTGGAACAAATATTTCACGAAGTATAAACCTAGTGGATTGTCACTGATGCCAGAGTACTCGTTTATCGGTGCTAGTGGAGATAGGATAATTACAGACCCTAGTTAAATTTCCCAGGGTGTTTGAGAAAAAAAAGATACCAGTTTCAATTAAAGGAACGGATATTTGGAAAATGGAAGGTACAAGCATTGTAGACAATTTTTCTTCCTTTTGTTTAAAACGAAATGTCAATGGTGTAATTGAACTGGATAGGAAATGTCATTACTACTCTCAAGTGCAGGGCAAAATGGCTGTCGAAAAGCAAATTTGGCCGGATGTTGTTTTATATACTGGATCAGCAGAAGACGACTTGTTTAGGGGAAGCATTCCTTTTGACAATTAATTTTGGAGCGCAAAACGTTTGCCCAAACTGAAACATTGTTTCTGTGATTATAAAGCTTCATTTTTAGTGAAAAGTGAAGTAGATTGGGAGAATATGGAAAATAAATTTCATATGGTTTATGTTGGGTGAAATGTTCCTTTATATGATTTCAAACTAGGTGCTTTAGATAAACCTGTGACATTTTTAAATTAGTTCAAATCTAGGTTAGAGTTGAATAAAATGCTTGTTACAACCACCGTGTCTGTCTGTGGGTCTGTGGGTCTGTCTGTCAGGCCTGCGAACGCGTTCGCATTTTCGGTGCAAAGTGTAATCACTGCGTTCGCAGTTTCTCGAAGGGTTGGCAAAACCACCGTGTGACGGTGAGCGTTAACGGATTCATTTGCGGTTTGGTTTGGTTGGTGTTTTTTCGCTCACCGTCGTTTGGTGTATTACGTTTGTCTAATGTTTATGCGTAGGTTGTGAGTATTAAATTTGTTGTGTTTGTGTTCTGATGGTTGTGCATGTTGAGTCTGTTGTGTTTATATGGGCGTTTTCTCTCCAACTTCTTCTTAATGTTTTTGGGACGGACCTAGTGCTGAGTGTAATGCTACCTCTCAACGTCCAATGGCAGGGTTTCCACCAGTTGTACACGGTATTCGTCTTAGTATCAATTTGCGATCGCATCGGGCGGGATTTGAACCCGAGACCTCTTGCTTGACAGGCGGACGTTCTACCACAGAACCACCGACACTTGTTACGCCTTATTGAAAATTAGACCTTCAGCTTTATCGGAAGCGTATTTAATAGAGTACGAAATTTTGGTTTAATTGAAATAGAATTGAAATTGAAATTATTGCATCGAAGAAATTCTAATTTAGCGTTTCTCTATTGATTAAAAACAAATGCGCCACCCAGGTTTCGAACCCAGACCATTCGGCTTGGCAGTCGAGCGCTCTACCACAGAACCATCGATAGCTGCTTAGATTCACTGAAATTAAGACAGGCATCGTAAGCATAATAGGTAATAAAGTCTTTTTTTATTAATGAATTTATGAAGGCCTAATCTGGTTTTTTCTAAAGGTTAAATCTTGTTTTAGCGCAGTCAGCCGAGATTAGAGGGTTAAAGGGTAGACCCTGTGGGTGGTCCACTTTGTTAGTTTTTTTTTGTTATTTATTTACGGGTATTCTTAACGACCTATATATAGTTGTGTTAATTCAAAGGAGATAATTTAACGTTAATTGCTTTAAGAGCTGGCGGTTAGTCAAGTGGCTCTCTATGCTTTGTTGATGGTAAGGTTTTTGCTTCTTGTAAATATATTTGGTGTGGATATTTGGATATCTACGATTTCTAACGCAGTCAATGATTTCTTGGGTGTGCGAGTCATTATATGATATTGGAAATTGGACGGCATTGGTCTTTTTCATGCGGTATGTGTCACAACGTCAACTGGAAGTTGAAATAAAATGAGCGTTAAAGATGCGGCAAGTATTTCGTAAGCGAGAAAAATACAAATACCATCTGTAGATGTTTCTTTCATTAAAATTTGCTTAGTATTATATTCAACTGATAAACATGTACTGTAAAAAGGGTTAAATTCAATTGTGCATTGTTTTAGTGAATCTAACTCGCTGTTGTAACTACTTAATTTATAATATTCTGAATAAATTAAACTCGATTGTTTCGTCTCAATTATTTAAATTAAAATTAAAATTTTATACCGGGCAGGGTTTGAACCGAGAATACGTTTTTCGTAAATAACTCTAAATTGCGGAGATATATCTTTAAGGGATATCTCGAGAAATTAATACCACTAGGGACCATACTTCCGAGGAGAGGTATATTTTTTCTTGCCAACTTGTTTTTTATTAACCGGGGTTTACGAGTTAAAGTGAAATTATAAGATCAACATTCTTTAAGTAGAGAGACACGATACTACACGACTAAATGTATTTTTTTATAAAGTGCTTTTTCATAAGAATATTTTCATAATTCTGTTAAATAAATAAATAAATTAAGTATTAATAATTAAACAAATTACTTGGTCCTAAATAATGTTACTCTAAAAATTATTTTAAACAAGGTATTTTAAATTAACAAATTGATTTTTTTTTTATAAAAATGGTTCGTAAATATAAGTTATGTAGCTGCAATTTAGTTTAGTGATTGTCAAGGGCATAATTCCATGAAAAGGTGTTTCTTCACAATAGCTCGCTCTACATGCATCCGTAACTCGGTAATTCTATGCGTTTCAATGATTACATTTTCTTTAAACTGTGCTTTACCTTTTAAAACAGGTGGAAAATTTAATGAACAATTTTTTTTCTGGTTAGCAACCAGATTATCATGCTCATAGAGTAACAAAATTAAAATTTATTTCACTTTTTAAGGCTTTATCAGAAACTCTCCCTTCCTATACCTCCTATTCATAAGTAATACCACCCCCAGGCGTAATGCCAACCAAGATTTTAATGGTGTTATGTTGTTTGTAGTTAGAGAACGTAAGGTCCTACGTGGTTAATGACGTTAAGGGTTCTATGGAAATTTCTGAACAATCTATGATTATGCACGTACTTTAACTAACCTTGGGGCATAAACTTGTCCACTAAGGCTTTAGAAGGAAACGGAAACAAGTCTTTTAAATCAAGTTTGGAACATAACAGAGAAGGTGGATGTTGAAATGTTAAAACGATTGTAGATATCTTGAGCGGATAGGCCTACTTTCAGTCTCATCATGACCGCCAAGAATTGATCCGGTAATGGAAGTTTGAACGACCTCTTCCTGGTCCCAGGAGCTTGCTTCTTTTTCCTTTTTTAAATGTCATCTTTTTAGCTTTATCCTTAAAAAACTAATAATTCGCACTATTATATATAAGACGCTAAAACCTTAAAAAATATACTAGTAACATACCTGAAAAACTCCATAAGTTGGCAAACCAGTGTAAAACTTAGGCATCTCGTCATTGCCTTTTAGCTTGTCAACACTCCAAGTCGGTTTTATTAAACTTCCTTGAAGCTCAGCTATCTCTTGACGTAAATTTATATTTTGCATTTATATGTCATAATACTCGGTCTGAGACCAATGACTAACAAGATTCTTTTTCTCTTGAAAAAAGACTAACTGCATACATTGAGACTTCATTTTAACTCCTGATTTCACTTTGTTCAGATGAAGTTTCACAAGGAATTTCAACAAATGTTTCACTTGTTTACATTACCACTGTTTCACTAGTTTCTTAAGCGCTTACACTTGTACCAACATAATCATGAAAACCCAAAGAAACAAAAATCATTTTTACTATACCAGCTTATTTGCGAAATGCTTATATTATTTTTCCTAAATGTAAAAATGTGCATTAATAAGATACTATGAAAAATGGCGAGGCTTATGGAAGGTCTAAAAATTGAAGTACATGCTAATGCTTACCCTACTTTTGGTTCTTTCATTATTTCTTATCTTCCTACGATGTGTTTATAGCAATTTTTCTTTTGAAAGCTTAATACTTTTGAGGTATTTGAACGTAGGAACCCTATCGGGATCACTGAGATCGCAGCCTGGAAACTCTAAAACAAAATACCCGCCAATTTACTGTTCAAGTAAAGTTTTTCCTTTACAATTGTTTTCCCAAATTTTTATTCTAGCGGCTGGAAATCGATGGAATTTTATATTTGAACTACGAAACCTGCTTTAGCAGCCAACAACGCTACACGAAACCATTTCTTCAATTCAGTATTTACTATTTAAACATCTACCCTGAAAAAAGCTTTACGAAAAATCTATCAAGCCGTTTGTAAGAACCGGTAGTACTATCTGCGCATGCGATATTAATTCCCCCATTTTACCACTAAGATAGATGGAACTGGCCAATTGAATTTCTTATTTTTTCTTCAAATGCCAAAAAGTACAAATATAACTGAATTACAAAAAAAAAACAAATGATCACCTGGGCCACACGCAAATCATTCAAGAAACCCGTTCGAAGATTCGAGGTGTGTTATGAATTCGCGACCAAAACGGCGGCGGGTGGAACTACTCGTCGGAGGTCAAATTTAATGAACTGTGGAAGCTAGCAAGTTAAAAATTTAAGCAAACGCTTGACGTTATTAGACCCCTAATACGGTTTGGCACCGTTGCGTAATCTAGACCAGTTTCACAGCGATAGTATCAATAATGCGTGATCGGAGGTCGTCAATGTTGGGACTTCAGTCTTGTGTACCAATTTTTAAGATGACCCTAGAACTAAAACTTGGGTTTGGGTAGAAATTAGTTATCTTTGAGTAACAAGGAAGCTTATTAATCGTTCGCATCTAGAAGTATGCTATCGTTACAATTTAAAATAATGACCAGGTGATTTTAATTACCAAGAGACAGTTAAAAATTAATTTCTTGGTTTTATGGTTTCTCAAAGCTTAAATGTACATTACATTGATCATTGTACAAAAGTGGTTCGAAATGACCTCTATTGGCGTTTAGGCAAACTTGGACGTGTCTTCGGAAAGATTCTCGTACACGACGGAAGATTCATGGCGTGTTTCGGATTGTGCAGCATGCGTCAATTATGAATTGATGTGGGTCTTGAACGTCTCGAACCTCAGTCTTGTATACCAAGTCCGTGATATGGCCCCAAATATAGAAAACATTTGGCTGGCCATACAGCAGTTCCGCCTCGACCTATCCACCTCTGAGGAAACTCGCTATCAAGATGAGCTCCATTACGAAGGCTTCAATGAGGGGGTGTTCCGTCGTGCATAAACCACATTCGTTGTCTTACTGCTAGCGGTACTTCTTCAAGTAGCTCTGGTAAAGTGTCTTGAAGAAAGGTTAAGTACGACTTACCAATTAGTCTTGGTGGTAGAAAATAAGGTTCAATTAAATGGTCGCCAACAATTCTGCACCAGAAGTTGAGACTAAACTGCAATTTATATGACCAAACGGTAGTCGAGATCTGATTTTCTTGCTGGCACTCATGACGATTAGGTAAACTGAAGATTCCGTAACGGGTAAAATTAGCCTCGTCCGAAACAAGGACCAAACTAAACCAATTACCGTCGTTAGTCTGCTCCTGAAACCACTGACAAAATTCGACTCGTCTTTGATAATCAGCCTCATTTCTAGATTAAACCTTTTGTAAATGAAATGGGTGGGACTGGTGTCCTCGAAGGATACTCCAGACAAGTACATGGTCGACTCGCCATTGACGTTCTACTTGCCTCAAACGTGTCGTAGAATATTCCTCGAAGATAGTAAGAACTTGGTCCTCCACGTCTTCTGGAACGTCTCCTTCTGCAGGAACATGTCCCGTGGGTTCTATTTTTCTAGTTTCTCTTAAGCGTCTGTCAACCGCCGTGAACGTTTGTCGATTTGGAAGTTGTCTCTGAGGTAAGTGCTCCTTTAACAAACGCCGCGTTTCCACCGCATTTCGCTGAGCGAGTCCATACATAAGATGCATATTGGAATATTCTGCATTCGTAAAGTACGCTATAACAAAGCAGGTTTAAGATGCGTAATATGAATTTCATTATTGAGGCCCCTTAATTGATTGCAAATTCGAACCTCATACCCGTTCCAAAAACTATTAGAACATGTGTTGTAGACATTCACATTTTTAAGGGTGACTATTTATAAGACCATTAATTACACAATCCGACTACATTCAGGGTATAGCATTCGGAGATGAACTAGATTCGTTCCAAAACGCCTCACAAGGTGTTAATTATGTACTTACTTATGGAATTAGAAGAATAAAAATCGTAATAATTACCTTTTTTAATAGGCGTAGTCACTTAGAAACACCTTGTTATTGTTAAAACGTATTACTACACACAGCTTACTTCTTGCATTTTAATAACGCTCTCTCTATTGCTAACATTTATGTTTTTTATCGAAAAAGATGAGAAATCAATGTTTAGTGAAACGAAAAAATTTAGTTTAAGGAATAATAGAAACTGCACATTTGCACGTTATTCGACGTTTTGGAGGTGGATTTTTAACTGCAAATTATTTGGATACGGTTCAATTTAGAAAAACGTTTCTTAGGACCTTTTTCACTGCTTAGTACCCAAAGCACACGCCTGCAAATTTGTGCCATACTTCTCTGAAACACCGTGTATTTCATGAGATGGGTAGTTAGGTATACCATGCATATTTCACAATGGAATACCAATTAAAGTCGTTACTTTTACAGGATAATTATCCAGGAAAAAATTGAAAACATCCTGTAGCACTCCCGAGGGCGATTTAAAACCGCCAAAATAAGATTTTACTGTATAATACGAGTTAAATTGATCGGGGTACAATAAAAGCCATCAAAGGGCGTACCCTAAAATATAATAATTCGTGAAATTTTTAAAGGTTTTTAACAATAGCTATTTACATGCAGTCGAATTCAATGTAAGCTCGCTTTAAAGATCTTTCGGGATCTGATTAAAATCAATTTGCTTTTGGAACTCAAAGATTCCGCGTGCTTCCAGATGCAGAACATGGACGTTGGCTGAGGACAATTCGATTGTGTATAAGGTGGCGACGATAGATACGTTGTTGCCGTGAAAGTCTTTGATGTTGTGGGTCGTTGACGGTGATCTGCTTTGCGCTGCGGCGGGCAGGAATTATAATATCTTAATTCGCTTTTATAATAAATAGCACTTGTAACTTGGAACCGTCGAAACCAAAACAGATGTACACTGAATCTCACCCCGGGATTTTTAGATTGATGGGTCTTTCTCGAGCCATGCGTTAGGATATGGTAGGGGTCTCAGCTATAGATTTAAATATTTAGGTCTTGCCTACAAAAATTGAGTCCTTGTACTATTAAAAATGTGTAGGAATGCTTACTAATAGGACGTTTTTCTAAGTTAACGGTTGAGAGGATTGGAGCTAAACCAGCGCATTTTTACCTCTCCTAGGGAACAGATGTGGAGTTCGTGTTATGACGATTGTGGGTGTTGATTTTGTTGTGTTTGTGTTATGATGGTTGTGGATGTTGAGTCTGTTGTGTTTGTTCGGGCGTTTCCTCCCCTACTTCTTCGTATTGACTTTTGGGACGGACCGAGTGCTGAGTGTTATGGCAGGGTTTCCACCAATTGTTCACGGTATTCGTCTTAGTGTCATTTTGCGATTTATTGGCGCCGGGTATGCTGCGGGCAAGAGATTTACTCTAACCACTCAGCCACCGACGCTTGTTAAAGTACGGTGTTTTTCTAAAAAACAGCTTTGGCGAATGTCCTTAGGTACTATAATTTATTCTACGTCATTTTGAATATTTATAAATTATATTAATCTTATATTTAATTAAATATTTATAAATTATATTAATCTTATATTTAATTAAATATTTATAAATTATATTAATCTTATATTTAATTAAATATTTATAAATTATATTAATCTTATATTTAATTAAATATTTATAAATTATATTAATCTTATATTTAATTAAATATTTATAAATTATATTAATCTTATATTTAATTAAATATTTATAAATTATATTAATCTTATATTTAATTAAATATTTATAAATTATATTAATCTTATATTTAATTAAATATTTAGAAATTATATTAATCTTATATTTAATTAAATATTTATAAATTATATTAATCTTATATTTAATTAAATATTTATAAATTATATTAATCTTATATTTAATTAAATATTTATAAATTATATTAATCTTATATTTAATTAAATATTTATAAATTATATTAATCTTATATTTAATTAAATATTTATAAATTATATTAATCTTGTATTAAATTAAATATTTATAAATTATATAAATCTTATATTAAATTAAATATTTATAAATTATATTAATCTTATATTAAATTAAATATTTATAAATTATATTAAACTTATATTAAATTAAATATTTATTAATTATATTAATCTTATATTAAATTAAATATTTATTAATTATATTAATCTAATATTTAATTAAATATTTAAGTATTTTAATGTAAAATTCTATCGTGATTAGGAATTGAACTCGGGTCGCAATGTTACCATGCGAATAGTTCACCGCCGAGCAATTGACCTCCTTAGGGAAAATATTAAAGTAAAGGAACCTTTATGATAAGGCGGGTTTTTTATTAAACGGATGAATACAATATATGTGTATATTTTAATTGAACTTTGTTTTTTAAGTTTTGTGAACTTGTTTTTATTTCGTCGGGAATTGAACCGGGAACGCGTTTTTAGGACTTTGATTCATGCCGCTTTGTTATTGATTCCTTTTACGTTGTGTTATAAATCTGTAATATATTATTCCATGACGTTGTTAAACTCTTTATGTGTCAGTAGGTTTATTTTTTCGGGTACGCTTTTTTTAATATAATATGTTATTTTTATCTTCATTTTTTGAGCTTTTTATTTTTCCACAAAAACGTTCAGTTTTGGAGGAAACTTTAAAGTGTGTTCGTCGTGTTCTTAAGCTTATCAGGTTTCATTATTATAACGTCGAAAATTCCTGTTTGTTAATGGTAAGGTCTCGTACTTCTTGCTATAATAACATTTTCTATTGTTCGGTTTCTAAATTTTTGAAGGAATTTGTTGCTTGATTGCGTTATAATTTTTGTAATTTATTTCGTTTTCTTCCGTCTTATATTTTTATCTATTGTGTGTTTAGCGTAATGGTTCATTTATGAAGAAAATATCGAGTTTTATACATCGTGCCTTAAACTTATGTTAGTCTGGGTTTTAACTGGGTCGTTATTACTTCGTAATTGATTTTAAACGTTTTCACGACTGATTAAGATCGTTTGTTTTTATTTATAAAGAGCCCTAACTATTCCGTCTACGGTCATTTATTTATCTACGAGATGTCGTTTAGTCAAGTGGCTTTCTGTGCTTTGTGAATGGTAAGTTTTTCGCTTCTTGTAATACATTTTTTATGGGTGTGGATATTTGGATATCTACGATTCCTAATGCAGTCATTGATTTCCTGGGTGTGCGAGTCATTATATGATATTGGAAATTGGACGGCATTGGTCTTTTTCATGCGGTATGTGCCACAACGTCAACAGGAAGTCTACTAGTCGATCACTAGCAGATGTCGAATATAGCTATTCTACGGTATCTTCATCAAGGGCGAGTGTTGAAATAAAATGAGCGTTAAAGATGCGGCAAGTATTTCGTAAGCGAGAAAAATACAAAAAGCCTCTGTAGATATTTCTTTCATTAAAATTTGCTTCGTATTATACAGGGTGTTACGGATAAGAGTACCGAAACTTTCTATATGCATTCTATGGGTCTCTATGAGTAAAATAAGTCCCATAAACAGGGGTCCTAAAGTGCTTCGTTTCAGAGATATGGGCTCCCAAAAAACTACCCTAAAAACCCGGACACAGCCTTAAATCTGGCAAACAATATTCTTCCTTGAACCAAATTGTTTTCATTAAAATATCAATTGTTTTTTATCCGTGAGCCGAGAAACTTTAATAACAAGTGGCAAAAGTTCATTAATGTCGTTTTAGAAGTAAAATGAGTTTGAAGACAAATACAAGCCATTTTAATTTATTGATAAGATTTTAACTATTTAATCTAATGATACAAATGTCATACAAATTCTTAAGGAATGGTTTTAAAATTGTCTATTATTGTAGCTAATATGGCACATTGGTCAAGGAACGTTTATTGCACGGACGGGCTCAAGAAAAATGGGTTAGAAGCTCAAAGATTCAACCGGTAGTAGATTCCTTAAAGGATAGTGTCATATCGACTGGCGTTTGAGTCTGTAGATAGACGGCTAAGAGAAATACAAGAAATTTGTATCTTTAAATTTAATAATTAAAATCGTATCAATAAATTAAAATAGCTTGTATTTGTCATCAAACTCATTTTAATTTGAAAGGACATTAATTAACTTTTGCCACTTGTTATTAAAGTTTCTAGAGTCACGGATAAAAAACAATTGAGAGTTTAATGAAAACAATTAGGTTCAAGGAAGGATATTGTTTGCCAGATTTAAGGACTTTAGGACCCATGTTTATTAGAAATTTTTTAATCATAGAGACCCATAGAATGCATATAGAAAGTTTCGGTACTCTTATCCGTAACACCCTGTATAACTGATAAACTTGTTCTGTAAATAGGGTTAAATTCAATTGTGCATTGATTTAGTACGTCTAACTCGCTGTTGTAACTACTTAATTTATATTATTCTGAATAAATTAATCTGTTGTTTCGTCTCAATTATTTTAATTAACATTAAAATTTTATACCGGGCGGGATTGAACCGGGATTACGTTTTTAGTAAATAACTATGAATTGTGGATATATCTTTAAGGGGCGTCTCGAGGATTTAATACCACTAGGGACAATGCTTCCGAGGAGAGGTATATTTAGGCTTGCCAACTTGTTTATTTTTGTTATTCGGGATTTTAACGTGTGGGACAATTCAGTCCGCTCGTCCACCTGATTCATCAGGGCGAGATATGTGTAACGGCTACGCCAACGGGGGATACGTGCGGACAAGGGAGGGGAGAAACGTGGTGGAAGTATTCCGACCACCCGTTGGGGTATTGGTGGTCGTCCTCACACGGCCGTCCACAAACTCTGCCTCCCAGACGCTTTGGATTACAGGAGGACGCCACTACTCCTGGCAAACCAGCGCATTACTTCACAGCACGGTGTCTCAGAAATAAAGTGATGCGTCGAGAAATAATCAGCTAGATCAGTGTTTCCCAAACTGTGTACCGCGGAACTATTCCTTAGTTTGATTCGGTTAATTCAGGCTTTATTTAAATGCTATTTTTTCATGGTAGTTATCTTCCGTTTTCGTGGAAGCTTGTGTATTTTCAGTTTAGTCTCATATTTGATTTAATTTTTAGCGACTCTTGCTGTAGAATTTTATTTTAAAATTTAATTCCGGGGGTTTTTTCGCTTTAAAAAAACCCAAAAACAGATTTGAACCTCCCTCCCCCATTAGGGGTTTCGCGAATTTTTTTCAGATACAAAGGGGCTTCGCCATTTAAAAAGTTTGGAAACCACTGACGTCATTTAATTTTTCAAGTTTAATGTAAAAACCCAATGACGAGGGATAGAGAGAGGACGACGAATATCGAGAGCTTTTACTGCTATCCTACCCTAGAAAACAAAGCAATACATAAAATTTCTCGTTTACCAATTATACAATTTTGTATTTTCCAAATGCTATGGAGTGCGTTACAGCGAAAAATAGTTACGCTAAAATAAAATTATTGCTTCGGGATAGAAATATTTTTAAGTATCAAAAACCCAAAATTATAATTAAATTTATCACTACGAAAATTTTGTAAGGCTGTTGAAATTAAGACGGTGCAAATAGGTTTACATATTAGATAGCCTAACCCTCGAAGAACTAATCTAACTAACCAGTGTACATTCTCCGTAACTAAACATGTGCTTTTCAAAAAAGCTTGTAACGGTGCCTACTTTCCTTTCCCCCTTTCAAGGGAAGCCCTTGATCCGGCGATCATCACTATAGTTTTTGTACAGGGATTTTCAAAGCTCTTTCTTTTCGTAAATTTATTATATTTTGGCGGAATTATATTTATACCAATAGATAATTTAATTTTGGAGTAAAGTTTCAGTTTCGGGATTTCTCTTTTTTTCGAAACTCAATATTTAAGTAACGATAAGGAAGGTTTACAGTACCCCGAAGTTAATTTACCAGATTCTCCAGAAATATAGGAAATTAATATAACGGATAGTCAAGAACCTACCTCACCGTTAGCTAAGTCCACCATAACCAATTCGCAATTAAATCATTTAAAAGAAATGACAATGGTAAGGGGAAATCTCATTGAATACCAGCTAATCGAAGATTATGAACGAAATTTTACATACAGTTATTTGAAGGCCTGGTTCGTCCGAATCTTTTAAAGTAGAAGTTACTTATTCACCTTCATATATACACATTCCTAAGGACGTCGATGCTCCGATGCCGTCCTCCGATGTTTTGCCTTACTCCTGCGAAGAAGATGGGATAATTTTGTCCTCCCCCAGTAGAGACTGGCTTCAGCGCTTGGCGGGGAAAAAAGAAGTTGCCAGAAGGGACGCGGAGCAACTTACCAACGCTGCCACTATAGCGAACGATATGTTCAAGGAAGCTTAAGCGTTCTTAGCTGTCCGTATTTCTATAAATTGTGCTTCCTTTCGTGATATTTGCCCTCCACATAAAAACGACCCCATTCGTGCACCGCAATATTCTGCTCCTCCTCCATCTTACGAAGTGACTGGGGTATGAGCTAGTGATACTGTAGTCTTCTCTTTCAAAAGCTCACGCTTGCCTTACCATTAATGAAATTAATCGCGCGGAGTAAAACGCGTGTGTTGGGGTCGAGAAAAACGAGAACGCAAATTTGCTACCCCAGCTTCGCCTCATCCCCAAAATGTGGGTCGATAAGCTGACGTTCTGCAGCGGCCATTGAGGTTTCCTAGGTTCTGTTAAAGAATTGAGTAATAACATATCAAATTTCCCTAATTTTGGAAGTATTAGAGCGCTGTTCAAACGTTCGACTGGAAAATGATATCGAAAACTATTGGAAGGCTGTTTGCCTTCCGATATGGTTTCTGTTTCGGTCATGAACGTCAGTAATTACAGGTCTTAAATTAACCTCAGTTTTCAAAGTAGTGACCAATTATGTTTGCAATGGTTGAGAACGACAAAGGCTTTAGATCTGAGAACAACAGTAGTTTTTTGAAGGAATCACTACCGTTACTTTATATCGTGTTAGGCTACCACAAGGAGGAGTAGGATCTAGCGTGGATATTCGAATCATTCATTGAAAAGAGTTTTCTATTCAATTAAGATGTACCATAATAAATTAAAACCGATATAAAATTTGCTTGGAATGTGCTCTTGTTGTAGCCATGGCACTTCGGGAATTCTTTCAAAAGAAAAATGAGACTAAAAGACGAAGTACTTGTAAAAACTTTGAGCACAGTTACAAACCCTGGCCATCAGCTAATCCAGACTGTAAGGCGATGATACTCTGATTGCGAAAGAACATTAAACACGATTGGAAAGCATCGATAGAGTATATATTCTACCAGGCTTCGTCAAGTAAAGAAAAGTTTCATTTGCTTTTAACTATTTGAATTTTCAAGAAAATACTACAGAAGCTCAGCGCACCAAGATGGTTCTATACCAAAATATACAGGAGAATGATATTTCCTAAATATTATCTTTTTCGAAGGGCTTTAAAAATTTCAAATCCCAAGTTCGATTTATGACTTTTTTAGGTGAATCTAATCTGCGCGGTTTTTCATTGGTTACCAGTGTGTAGGTTGGCGCACTCACCTCGCAGCAAGAGGAGCTGGGAACAGCTTGTGGCACTGGGTGAAAACTCGTAACTTCTACTTCTGCCTGGAGTTTGGAAGTTATCTCCCCACTAGGGTTTTACCTCAGGCTATTCATTTTCCCTTTCCATAAAAATTTGTCAAGGTTAATGGTTGTAGTGAGTGTAGGAAGCTTTTGAGTCGCGTGGAATAAGGGTTGCCACCACCATCCTACGTATTGTTACCTGGCCACCTACGATAAAGGCATTAAAAGACTCCTAATGAATTTGGCCTAAGATGCTACCTTGGGTATTAGCCTGGTTGATTATTATAATACACACAAACATTTTTTTGTTAAGAGTTTCATCAGCGGCGAATGGTACATCATCTTATTCCTGACATCTTCATTAAAGCTATTTAACACGCATATGTTGTGCAAAACATGCCATGATAATTTCTTTTGCAAGTTCGGGATGGTTATGAAGTTCCCAAGCTTTCAACAAACAACGAAACCGAAGCACATCGAGCTTTGAAAAAGTTTCCATTAAACGGATATCCGGGGTCTCTTTTCTAGCCAATCTGATTGGATTCATTAGGCACGGAGATAATAGATAGCCCCTATCTCTTACAAAAATAAATATTTTGTAGGTATTGAAATTGGAGAAAGGCAAAATAATTATCTGAGTCTTACCAATAAGCAAAGAGTCAGTCCAATGCTCTTCTTGGAACCTCAATTAAATGGCCGCTTCGTGCACTGCAGTCACAGGAAACTTTATGAACAATGGTACTAGATACCGGTTTATAGCCTTTGTAACGTCTCTAAGACGAAGGGTTACACTAAGTTGGCTAACTTCGATAAAAAGGTTTTGGCTAATAATAGCTATGACCTTCTCGAATAAAACCTCAAAGCGATAAGCACCTTGCAAAAAACATTTCATTTTATTACTATATATAGCTAAAAATTGTCAGATTTGTGAGATTTCTTACCTTTAAATCTACTGGCAAAGTGGCGGTTCTCATTTATTGTATGGACGCTCCATCAAGATTTGACAAAAGCATTTGACGCGTTAAGCAAAAATTGCTTCGGAAACGATGTACATCTAACTCACACACTTAATTCACATCTCTCTAAACCCTTTGAATTCGTAGATCACGACGTTCAACGCCATTGCAATATTCATACCGCAAACGATAATGCTCAATCCGGAAAAACAAATCGAGGAATGTTAATCGAAAAACCAAAGGCTTTGGATATTTCACCACCTAAATATGAATGCCAAGTTAAGAAGTAGATTAAAGTTTAAAATTATGAATTAAGCCTCGCAATGAAGCTTGAAACTTACTTGAAGTAATGTAAAAAATCTAGAGTTTTAACATACCACGAAAAATATCAAAATGGCAGGCAGAGTTTGCTATAAAGAACCAATAGCGACCTAAAAGGAAAGGCGCGTGAGTTAAAGTCAGGGGGTAATCTATCTACATGAAAATCCCCCCCCCCCAAACGTCCATGTGTTTTCTCATTTAAAATTTAAATTGTTTCTTACCATGGATCTAATGTAAGTTTTCGCGGACCTTCTAGTGTGCTTGGTTTTCATGTCATGTTACGCGGTTTTTGGAAATCGTTTCAAAACAATTTCCTTTCGACCACAATGTGATTAATTTTTATTTAGGTTGAGACGTAATTTAACTTTCCTACCAATCCGAAGAGAAAGTCCCTTCGCCATTATATCAATTAAATAAGACCGTTATCTCATTCGATCCCTATAGAATTGAACTTATAAAGTTTTTACTCTGTAGTACAAGACGATAGGCTTTAAAACCACTTTCATATGTTTTTAAAATAATAACATATAATTTATGATATACTACAAACGCAACAACTAACCTAAAATCGAACCTTTTTCTTCCAATTTTTAGCTTGAATTATTCTTCGGGATTGTACGTAAGTGTTAAGTTATTGAAATGGTTTAATACATTTAAAAAATATCGTTAAGTCAGGTGATTTCTAGTTCCAGTGCCTCAGGGTAAGATTTTTATTGATCTGGCGTGTTGATTAAAGTACCATATAAATAAAAAGGGAGTTATTCATTTTCCACCCGGACTAAATCCACCGCATAACTGCGGTAGACGTCTCATCGTAGTGTGTGGGATAGGGTTTAAATAAATTATTGCCAATTGGTAATTAATGACATTTAATCAAATGATATTCCAAATGCAATGAATGACGTTTTTAAATTTTTTCGGAAATAAAAATTATTCTAACTTGAATAACTACAATATTATTTTAGTATAAACTCTCGTGATGTATTTAAAAAAGCACCGGGATATTGCACAAGTAAGGTATAGGAAGATACATGTATCATAGAGATAAGTATTTATTCCTGATACTACTTATAGGCAATTAACTTAATTTTTATGCCAGATTATTTAATTATTTTCGTATATTTCATTTTAATAATTTCGTAGAAATCAACGTTGGCAAATGAAAATAAACGTTTCGACGTTAAATTGTTTCCCAATGTCATTAATGACAAACGCTTTAAACGTTACGGAACATCGGCGGAAATATACTATTCCAACGTTATAATATATTCCAAACCATCCACTCGAAGTTTCGAGGGATTCACATCGCAACTTTCACATATACCTTATTGGGTAAGAGAGACACTTCATCCTTTATTCGTTTACCTGAAATTACTTTGTAAATTATTTATAATTTTGAAATAGTTAAAGGTTTAAACATGGATTTATGGATTTGTAATTGACAAATGACTACAAAATTATGGTTTTGAATTCGCAATCAATAAAACTTAATTGTTTTAATCAAAACGTTCGTCGTGGTTTAAGCATGTGAAAATTTTTGGAGGAATTTCTTAGAGAGATTTTGTTAAATCAATTCGAGAATTGGGTAATTTATCGTTTTCATACGGTATAATTATACAGGGTCTTTTTTGCTCGGAAAAGTGATTGTTTTCAAAAACTATTTCTACTACTGATAACAATTTTGGAAGGACAATTTACTATACCGGTGACAATAGTCTGAGAAATGTCAGCGTTTTTGGTAATGTTTTTAACTAATTTTGAAAAATTATTTTTTCACCACTAGGTGCGAGATACAAAAACTCTATTATTAAGTTGTAGTCCGTCATCGAAAACTTTTAACAATTGTTGACTTGGAGAAAAAAGACTTATTTTACAGTGAAATTTCAAGCATGAAAAATGTACAAGTTGGTCAAGCGAAATTACAATTGTTTGGAAAGATAATAAAAAGCGAACAAGTCTAATACAGACGTATTAGAGTTTTAAAAATGTACACGGTTTGTTTTCAAATACAGATATTTTAATCCGATCAATTTTTAAAAAACATGTTAAAACAACAACCGGATTTAAAAAAGACGAGGGTATAGGTCAATTCGAAACATGCATTGGGTATTTACAGAAAAACTTTGGGAGATTTTTATCAGTGTTTGATAATATTTCGAACCTTTCGTCGTTATTCAGTAACTGAGCGTACCGAGATAGTTGCCATTTATAATGGAAAAGCTGGGCAAAACCTTAGAAAAGTTACCAAAATCTTCGTAGAAAGACATCGAAATGGAGCACTTTCGTTAAATGCAGTAAGACGAGCACTTCAAGATTTCAATCAATTTTTTAACTAGGAGCCCAAGTTTCGCGGATTGGGTCAACTGGATTAAGACTTCGAGAACAATGTTCTCGCGTACTTTGCAGCTTATCCTCGTAACAGTTGCGCTAACGCCGCTGCTGATTTGGGTTGTTTTGCATATCGTGTGTGGAAAATTCTAAGTAAGAATCGCTATCACCCATACAAAGCTATGCTTCACCAAGGACTAATTGACGGAGACCATCAAACACATTATGAATTTAGCAACTAGTTACTAAATGCTGTCTATGAAGATTCGCAATTTTTGCGCCATGTTTTGTTCTCCGACGAAACGTCATTTATTTCACTGAAAAAGAAGTATTTATTAACAATTTTTAATAGTTTTCGATGACGGACTACAATTTTATAATATAAATTTTTATCTCGCACCTAGTGTTGAAAAATAATTTTTCAAAGTTGGTGAAAAACATCATAAAAACGGTGAAATTTCTCAAACTAATGTCCCACAGTATAGTTAATTGAAATTCCAAACTTGAAATCAGTAGTGAAAATAGTTCTTGAAAATAATCACTTTTCCCAGCCAAAAAAAGACCCTGTAGTATTGTATTGGACAAAATGTTAGAGTTCAAAATCAATTTTATAGAATATATTAAAAACAGTGTTACCATGAAAATTATTTGGTCTACGATTACTAAAATTTACGAGCAGTAAACCCCCGGAAAGCAGCCCTGTCAAGAAGCAACAAATTTATGCGGATTATTATTGTTATTAAAATTATATTTAGTTAAAGGTTTTTCTATTAGGATTTACCTTTGAAGTGTAAAATTTTTGTTTCCATGGGCATTAAAGCAAGTGTCGGCTCAACGTGTTTTCGCTCGTTTTTTAACAGACGTCGCTAGAGTTACATAAAAACAACATTTTTATACTTCATTTTGACCCAAAAGGCGTTACATAAAAGTACCCCTCACTTTGATTTTAAATTTCACAATAACTTAAATTACAGTCGTAATTCTTAACTATATTTTCTATATGGAAATATAATTTGGGTTAATGTCTACTAACTAAAGTAAGTACAGTAAAAGTATAATTATTATACTCTACTATGCTTCTTGGACGACGTTATCGTTTCGCTATTTTGGATTTTAGCTTCCTGTACCAATAGATGGCATCTCACACTCCAATAAAGTCGTTTTTCGAAGAATCGGCTTTATTCATTGCCATAACAATGGTCATATCATAATACAGGTGACAATGATACAGCCGAAAGTGGCTTCAAATTTTTTCTGCACATAGCTTTTACGAAACATTTAAGTGAGCAGTGGACAAGCATTTTAAGAATTTTAACAGTTTTTTGCTGCAGAAGGAAGAATACCTTTATGCTCGTAATCTTAATCACGTTTAATAAAGTAATTTGTCTCATCATAAAATTTATAAATACATTTTAAAGTAATAATTTTTAAATTGATCATAATAAATAAGATTTATTACAATAAATATATTTTACTGACTTCTCGAGGAAACGAGAACGTAAATTTTGACTCTTTAAGAGTGAAAATCGCAGCCCAGCAGACATGGTGGCGCTGCTCTCCCTTTTTATTTTATTTTCACTTTGCTCCGGCAATGGTGATAATGCCGTAAAGAGGAGCGTAAGGTCCTGGCTGGCAAAGACATAAGTAAATTATATATGAATAATTATATAATCATAGTCATTCGAAACACAAACTAACAAAAAATTACTTTCAAATCAATTCAACATTTAAGGAGCGTGGTAAGAATTAATTATTTACTAAACAATTTTCGAATAATGTACATCACTCTGTCCTTATGTTTAAAGTTAACACTTTCCTTAAAACTTTTTCCCAATTTTCCAAGTTTTTCGTTAAACTATAGGACTGAATATTTGGAGAAATTGAATGACCACTTTTTTATAAATTGTATTTTACAATAACGCTGTCAACCTTTTCATTTGATACCAAAAATCTAAATCTGTTCTTTCAATACAATAGTTTTAACATATTTAGGACAATTTCACTATAAATAAACTTTAATTTCAATTTCAGTACTTCCTGCTTTCAGTAATATGTATTGCAGTTTTATCATTTGTGACAGCATTGCTAGATATTTCGACCTCTTTAAATGGTCACCACCTCTTAACTTACGTTTGCTCATTTGTTGCTCCGGTTTTTCAAAAAGGTAAGTGTAATCAATTGACACAATTTAAAAACTACATTTCTCGATAATTGGTTCTAGTTGCCCGTTTGCACAAATAGTTAAAAAAATTAAAGAAAAAAGCTATTTTTTAATTATTTTGGGCTTTTCGTAATTGAAATAGCGCTAATGAGCAACAGATTTCTATTAATCGATGCATAACTAACGAGGAAAACTTCAATTGGTAAATTAACTTTTAATTTCGGTGAAAGTTTTATTAAGGCAAATTTTGGCTTCTAAAAAATCACGTTAAATGATATTCCAAAAAATTTTAAATGGACTAGTTAACAATCGCGACCTTTGGAAGCTATAGTGCGAAAAAATTACGTTTATTGTAACGTGTAACTTGTAATATATAGTATCATATACAGGATGTTTTATGTGCTCGAAAAATTTTATGTTTTTCAAAAACTATGTTTTCTAGAAAGTTAAAATTTTTACTGTACTTAAACGTGCCGGGGGACACATTCTACCAAAATTACATCTAAATCGTAAAATATTTTCACTTTTTTTAAAAATTTAAATTGTCAATGATAAAATTGTAAAACGTCACCGAAAACGTACAAATAGCGTTGCCACGAAAACAATATAAGTCTTTTTCACTGAAACAATACGAATTGAAAAAGTGACAAGTTGGGCAAGTGAAAAATAAACACCCTGTATAATATATGGAGATACGATTATGAAAATTATACGTTTAACCTATTGATGTGCCGAAGCGCGTATCAAAGTCAACAATAACACGACGGCGAATTTCACTATTAAAACGGGAATTCACCAGGGCGACCCACTGTCAAGCTTCCTATTTGTGATATCCCTTGAACCATTTCTTTGTCATCTTAGGAAGGAACTCTGTACACATAGCTTAATTCTACCCACTTTATATTAACCGATTATAGGATTCTACGAGACGAGTGTGCTAAATATTGTTATTTAAGTGACGCAAAAATAAATTTAGAAAAAAGCTGTGTTTTGTGGCTAGGTGCATGGTGCCATCGCATTGATACTCCCTTGGACATAAAATGGAATAATACAGAAATCAAAATTCTCGGGGTAAATTTCAAAGTTGACTAAATTTTTCAAGACAATTTCTATGATAACCTACAAACTGAATTACCCGATGACTTAAATAGCTTACAAAAGTTGTCACTTAGTTTATTTATTTGTGTTAGTAAGTAAATTAAATTCTTTTGGCATTTTAATATAACTTATAATAAAATTTATTTAATAGTGAAAATATAAATTAAAACGTTAAGTTTGACACTATTTGTAAAAAAGATAGAATGTTTCCTCGTGAGATAAAGTAAACGCTCCTAGGACCTGCATTTGACCATGATAGTGAGCCTGGAATGTAAGGGCTATCGTTTAATTTAACATAACATTCTTGTTAATAATTCAAATTAATTTAGATTGTCATTTTTATTTGCTTGCCATTACACAACTAAATAACGTTCCCAATTGGGTTGAATAATTGGCTGGTTTTTGCAGAATTTGTGAAGACATTCAATCGCGATATATCGTACTCTCTTTTATATCTATGGTTCTTTACTATGCTCATCAGCAACACTATTTTACTAGGAACAATCACAGCTTTAGTGGCTACTGGTGACTCTTTGGTCATTAATTCTTTGAAAGACGTACTGTCTGTACAGGATTTGAAAATAATACACAGAAGTCCATCTGCCATGACATTATTTATCGAAGTATGTACACATTGCTTTTAATTTTAATTTTTATATGCATTACATTATGAGTATGCACAACAGGGAATTTACTGCACATTAATATAGACTTTGTTTATTGCCAAAAGTGAGTGATTCCATGAACGCACATCACTAAATCAGCTATTCTCTTTTACCAAGCAGAGAGTGTAGGAAGTGATTTTGAAGCATTCCTCACAATCATCATGCATAATTCGCGAAGGAACTAAATTTTTAAAGAAACTAATTTATCCCTTACCTATCTAAAACAAACTTTTGTATTAAGTATAAAAAGTTTATTTCAATGTTGTGTTATTATTCCATTGCTTTTATTTGTAAAATATTCAATTAGCCATACAAAAATTATTCATGTTCTGGCTAGTGTCTAAGATAATTCCGAATTTAACGTTTCGAATCTCTAATGTACTTTTAATATAGCCAACTTATAAACTTCCATTAAATTAAGGTATACACTTTACAGACAAATAGACATTACAAATCTTAGAATAACTTTTAAAATTCCAAAATCTACAGTCAACGATGGTTTTTCTAAAGTCATATTCCAATAACTGACGAAATATAAGTAATATTGAACAAATTGGTACAAGAAATATAACCTTATTTAATTTTATCACAGCAATAGACTTAGTTATAAACGGTTAAACAGTCATTAATTAATTAAGGATATCACTGCAGTTTTAAGCAATACCTGTAGCCAGTTCTTTACACATTTTTAGGGAATACCTGGAAAGTTTGGAATTGACGTGAGACAAAGGATTGTTCAGCAAAAAGAAAAATATCTTAATAAAGAAGCGAAAATAAACCGGTTGCACTCTATTGTGGCTGGAGAGTGTCGTGGTTGATTGGTACGAGGAGACTCGAGAAATACACCAATATTGCAAAGTCAATTACCATGAAAACAGTCAAGTCTTGTTTTATCGAGGATCAAAGGTTTTACATACTGACTCATTAGGATTTCAGATTAACAAGAATTTGTCTTTGAGCAAACATCAAGTAGAAATAATTAATCAAAAGTAGGTTTACCATACGCATTACCAAAATTAACAAAATCTGTTTTATTAGATCTGGTCTTACTTTTAATTAAAATTTAAAATTATTAATGGATTGAATAAATAATTGGTTTACCTGCTCTAGAAAGCGCATACGGCATCATACTTCGTAAAAGAGCTGTGCTACACGTTTCAGTGGCGTCGGATGTATTTGGAAATTGTGTGATGGGCTCAAAAATCAGAAAAGGTTTTAGAGACTAGGGTTGGGTTGCGTTCATTATTTCTTGGAAAACGTGCTCTTCGACACCCCGCTACGACACTGATGTAGTGTCGTTGAATTAAGTAGAAAAATCCACCGAACTTAATTTGTCTACGCCCCTGGAGTAGCAAAATATCTCCCCTACGTACGATATTGGCAAAATATTTATATTTGTCTTATCAGAAATCTAGCTGGGTAAGTACGCCATCTTCACATCTGCTATAAACAGATTATGTGTAAAATGAGTAATGAAAGGATTCATGGTAATTATGACCTCCCTGAATCCTTTCATCTACTTATTTAAAAAATAATAAGTTTTATTTAACTTGATATTTTTGAAATTTAGTACTTTCATGAGTTATTTTAAGACGAAAATAGTAACTGCGCATTTTTTATAGATCAGGTCATGTGGATTAGAAAGATAATATTTACCAAAACCATAATTTCATTTTACAAAGTTAACAAACTTTCAGCGTAACAGAATAATTCCAGAATTATATGCGCGATAGAAACATCATTGGACAATTCGTTGGACGAGTGTTTGTGGGTCGTACGGTAAAAAATACAAAAGTTGCTCGCAAATTTATATAGCTTTAGGTTACACTCAGAGTCAAGTGGATTATTATCCGGTGGCAGAATTTCAATAAGCACGGCACACAAGAAAGTATACTTTGTAAAATGTCACAGTCTGAATCAAAATACCACTTTGGTAACAAGTTTTATTTATTTTACCGAAAATGTAAATACATATTTTCGGCTGCCCCATGGCAAAACCTTTTAACCAACAAATTTTTGAAAAATTATATTTTTACGCATCAGTATTACTAAGGCATGTACAAAAGTACTGTAAAATTTTCAGGTAAAAGTCATAAATATTTAACTATTTATGACTTTAAAAAATGGTTTTGGATTTTGCAATTTTCGCATTAAAACCACGTTAAAATCTTATTACTTTTGAAAAAGTCAAATATCTCAAAATTACGTTCGTGTTGCTTAAAAGGTTTTGCCATGGGACAGCCGTTTTAGTGAAAGATGGGCATTTCTCTTTCTGTTTCTTTAAGCCCGTCGCACGCTGAACGGTTTTTCGTCTCAGTAACTGTTGCTGGTACCGCCAACGTTGTTGGTACCGACGACAATATATCGCTCATTGCAGTCGCAAAAAATGGTGCTGGTGCTGGCGACCTGCTGTTACGACGAACGTCGGTTTCGTACCGACTTCAACTTCGTTGAACATTTTGACGCTACTCTTGGCTTCGGGCTCTGATGTCACGACATTCCATATCTTTCTCACCAATTAGATTGCGGCGGGATATTAACAATTTTTTAAATAGCAAATAATGCACCATGCGAGGAAGCACGTGGAAATTTATTTATTTTGTTTTATTTTATCAACCAGAAAACAACGGTAATTAAATATAAATTAATTATAAAATTATTAAATTAAGTATTTTTATCTATTTTATTTTTTATTTTGAAAAAGTATATTTGGTTCATCCAAGTATCCCAATAATCATTTAATAATTATTAACTATTATTGTTTAAAATGAATTATGAGTAGAGGAAACTCAATTTAAGTCACGGAAATATAAACAAACGAATGAGCGCGCATCCTACGTTGTTCCTGCTTCCGGTAGTAGCGAGCGCATAGTGTGCAATAGCCAAACTTAAGCTAACATCAGCGTCAGCTTCTATTGGCGATGACGGGAAAAAACTAATGAAGATTAAAAATTAATAACAGTCGACAGCGTCAACTTGAAGAAATGTTTTGTAAGTGTGCGACGGTTTTAAGAACATCCATATTTATTTCATTCCGAGGCTTATTTTAAAAAAAATTATAAATATAAATTGTTCGGCTTTAATTTAAATTTTTTAAACATATTTTGCCTACTTCAAAGGTAGGAAATATTCAAGTTGGATCTTCGTTGAAATGATTCATAATTAACAAAATAAATTATCCTATCACCTCCTTCAACTTTTTAATTATAATGATACATTGTTTCTTCTTGCCTCTCGAAAAGACAAAGGAACAAAGAACTTTCTTCTTTAAAAGTAAACGAATAATTTAATTACCTGTAGGCCAAGAAGTTTCTGTAAATGTACACCAATTCCAGAGATTTCATGGAGAAATGGCCAGCGTACCTTTATTTCTGGAATTTCCATGCCAGTATTTATATCTCTTCGTTTAAAAGGGTCAGGATTCATTTCAAAATGCAAATACAAAATTTCTTTACGAAGGGTCTCGCAAGTAACCAAATTATCCTCACATCTTTCAAGGCTCAAATTAACTAACGCTGTAAGTTAGAACAATGAGTAAAAACAACGATATTTAAAAGTGCACAAAAATTTGTTTATTGGAAGAATAAATTTAAAACCCGACTAGTTTCCTTTGACGTTGTGTCACTATTCACAAATGTACCGGTTAAAGAGGCGTTAGACTGTTTCGAAAGGAGATTGGTCGAAGCCAATTTTTCCCCTATAGAAATAAATGACATTTTAACTCTAACTAGACTGTGTGTGGAATCCCCCTTTTTTGTATATAATTCCCAGTATTATGAACAAACGGAGGGACTCCCTATGGGATCTCCTTTAAGCCCGCTTCTCGCCGATATCTTTCTGAATGAATTTGAAACCAAAGCATTGGGAAACTGTCAACAAAAACCTTTAATTTGGATCCGCTACGTAGATGACATATTTTTAATTTGGCGACACGGTAATGAAGAATTAGAAAAGTTTCATGATTACCTAGACAATAACCATCCCAACATAAAATTTACCTTAGAATATATGTTAAATAATTGTTTGCCCTTTTTAGATGTTTTAGTTAAAAAAGTTAACTATAAAATTGAAACCACTGTGTACAGAAAACCTTTCTCTGTCACTACAATACCCCATAATAGATCAGCTCACCCCCTATCTCAAAAAATGTCGTCCTTCTACACATTAGTCTACAGGGCCCTAAATGTTTGCTCTAACGACACCCTTTTAAGTTTAGAACTTGATTTTCTAAAACTAGTAGCCACAGACAGAGGTTTCTCTCCCATAGTGGTAGAAAAAGCGTGTAAAAAGTTTCTTAGTTCTAATGACGTGGCCAAACGCACTAAACTTAAGCCGTTTGACAAAAAGCAGACGATCGTTTGTATCCCTTTCTACCCCACACTGTCATCTAAAATTTCTCACAATTTCACTACTTCCCTAGATTGTTTTACCGCATTTAAACCTATTAATAAAATAGCAAGCTACCTAACTAGCTTAAAAGACCCTATAAAACCGGAAGATAAATCCGGGATTTACTCTATACAGTGTGGTTGCGGAAAAGAATACATAGGACAGACGGAAAGAAGTTTAAAAAAACGTTCAAAAGAACATTTTGCTGATGTGAGACTAAAAAAGATCGAAACCTCGGCCCTAGCGGCGCATAATTGTAAAACTAAACATGAAATCACCCCGATTCTGTAAATCTTATAAAAACTTGTAAAAACCGTTTAGAACTTAATATTTATGAATCGTACTATATTAAAAAATCAATAGACAAAAATAACTGTTTAAATCGAGACTTAGGACCCGGAGTAGATTATATTAAAAACTGGAAAAACCTATTATTTAAAAAAAATTACAAATTGTTTGTTAAACCTACCCTATAAATATAGAGATGTAACCAACAAACGGGTTAGACCCCTGATGACGGAGCGATAATGCAGCCGAAACTAGTCGGGTTTTAAATTTATTCTTCCAATAAACAAATTTTTGTGCACTTTTAAATATCGTGGTTTTTACTCATTGTTCTAACTTATAACTTGTGCAAGTCGCTAAATAATATTAAATAAATAACTAACGCTGTGTTTATTTAGTCCAGACGTGGTTGATTTGTTTCTTAAACTTTCTTCGCTCCAGATATTGCACACATTTCTTTTCGTCAGAAACAATCAAGACTTTTTAATAGTTGCTTGATGAAAAAAGCGCCACTAAATCTAATTTCTTTTCATTATATTTGTCCACGAAAGAATTTGGAAATTTTTTCATAAAATGACCACAAATATTGCGCATACTACTGTTAGAAGGCCTTTTACATTTTGCACGATATCATCTACTAGCATTCTAGCAACGACACCACGAGTTTGTAAGATTTATTCATAAGCAGCTCTTTCTGAACAGTTATTGTCTAATTTTGTATCAATCCGCCATACACAGGATCTTAAGATTATTAAGGAAATATCAGGAAAACTATTTATTTTATTTTATTTTATTTAACTTAAAAACTTTCTACAGTTCATTGTGGCCCACAAATATACATAACTAAATACGTAATGCTCTAATAGGGAAGGCTCCTAAATGGGAGAGGCTCCGATTCATGTAAGTAGAATAACTAAGGTGAGGAATAGGTTTTTTGAGAAGTTGCAGGTGGCTTGGTTTGCTGAAATGTTAGAGTTTTGAACCGAAAACTAAATTATCGATTATAGAAAGTTACATTTGCAATTTACATGTAGTACTGGTTTTAACACTAGTTTTCTGGAAGTTAATAAATAAAAACGCTTAGATTTGAAACATTTCGAATAATTTTAAGGTCAATAATGCTATTTTAAAATAGGGGTCTCAAGTATTTGTTATATTATACAGTGAAATTGCTACTCTTTATTAAAATATATTTTCGAAAAAGTATTTTTTCTTCCTTTACATAGCTTGTGCAAAGCCACTTCTATGTAGCTAACCATTCAAGTATTTCTGAATTTATTTAAAATTAAAACTCAGAGTATGTTTCCTAGGAGGGGTTTTACAATCACCGTGTCTGTCTGTCTGCCTGTCTGGGTTGCGAACGCGTACGCATTTTCGGGGCAAAGTGTAATCACTGCGTTCGCACTTTCTGGAAATTAGGGAAAAGCTTTTTCCAAAAGAGCCCTCTTTTTTCATTGGGTGTAGTATATTTTTTTTCCTTCAAATTGCGTTAGTATCGGGCGGGATTCGAACCCGAGCCCTCCTGCACGACAGGTGAGCGTTCTATGACAGAAAAATGGATATATGTTATACGGTTAGAAACTCTTCCGAGGAGAGCTATATTTTGACTTGCCATCTTGTTTTACTTAACATATAAAAACTAGTACACGTATAATTGAAAACAATTATCTAAACTCACGCCACAAACCTCCGCCACGTAATAATTTAAAAATAAATAAAAATAAACCCTGGTGTTTTCTGTCAGATAATTATTGCAACCACACGGGTTAATTTGAATATGATAAAATTAATCGATAGAAATAATGCTCCACTTAAGTTTCTCCTTTCTATTAATATTTCCGGACAAAATATGGTGATAAGTATAACTTAAATTACGAAATGTCTTAAAATATAAACGTGAAATTGAGTTTTATGTGGGCTAAACAAGATTTCTTCAGAAGCAAATTCGTGTTATACGGGGCGGAAATTTTTTCTTTAACGCTATGCGGAAAGTACTTTGACTAAATAATCAACAGACTTGGTTATCTCTGTCGTGCAGGTATTTATTATGTTTTCGACGGTGTAAATCATCTTTACAAAACGTGGTGAAGAAAAGTAGGATTGCAGTGAAACTAAATGTATGTTTAACAATATAGAAATTTTAACCAAACATTGGCCCCTACACAAATTTATAAATCCATGTTCATAATTTGCTTTGAAATAGATTCAAATCGATTCAAAACGTTGCAAAGCGATTCGTAGGAGTTGTATGAACCAGGTTCAATCGCTTTAAACCGATTCAAACCGTTTTCTACTGCTTACGTGTGAAAGTAGTTTAAGTTATCCAATGCAGTTTAAAGGCAGATTTAAGCGGGGATACTAAGTTTTCGCGTATCGCGGACCAGATTTTTTCGGAACAATTTCGTTAACTGATATAAGTTATTTAGCTTTTCTTAAGTTTGAACTTTGATACTAATATAGTTTATTTGTAAAATATTTAAAAAATGATGTATTGTAATTCGTTGCAATTATGGGTACTATTTTCAAATACAAGAGCAACTATATATACAGGGTGTTAACTAAAAAATGATACATAGCCAATTACTCAAAATGTGTTTTATGTAAGAATTTGAAATTTGCAGGATATATAGAGGGTGCAGGGGGACAAATGTCAATGAAATTTTGTCCTTGAACCAGTTCTTCAAGGTCATTCAAATTGTATCTCGAGAACCATTAGGATTAGAAGAATGGTTCCAATTAGAAATGTGTTCTACGTTTAATTTTAAGTCTAAACAACTTTGACCGATCTAAGATGACCATTGGGAAGCCAAGAAATGTTAGACCAAAACCATTCGATTTATAATCCCTTAAATATCGTGTCTTGATTAGAATACCACATACGACCTTATGGTTTTTGGTCAAACATTTCTCGGCTTCCCATTAGTCAAATTAGATCGAGTCAAAGTTGTTTAGAAGGTGATATTTGGGGGTATCGAGAAATGGTACGAATTTCGAAGGCGGGATCAGGGACGAAGGTGACTTTTGGGGGTATTGAGAAATGATATGAATTTCGAAGGCGGGATCTGGGTCTTAGGTTACTTTTGGGGGTTTTGAGAAATGGTACGAATTTTGAAGGCGGGATCAGGGACGAAGTTGACGTTTGTGGTATGGAGAAATGGTATCCAGACAGAGGTGAACTGGTGACGTTTAAGTCAGGATGTACAACTTTACAGGAACGGAGAGCTTAAAATTAACTTTATGATTTAAAAACTTTAGGTTCTCAGTATACATAAAACGAAGTTAACCTAAGATGAAAAAGGCTTTTTAATGGTTCTTTTTACTAATAACTGAGCTTTTCGTCTTCTTTCGGTCTTTTTCTTCTGTGTGAAATGTGTTTTTTTATATTTCTACGTTGTCAATGATCAATCTCTTTTTTAAAGGAGGCGTTCCATAAAGAATCTCCTCAAGTTAAAGTCCTCATTAGTTCCTTATGACAATGCTGCTTTCAAGAGTACTATCTCCATAGACATACCATTAATACTTCAACTATTATAATTTATTAATACAACAATCTTACTTGTTTAAATTTGTGTTTCCTTTGAAACATAATAACTTAATACATAAACAGCTTGTCAATATTAAAAAAAAATTGGGATAAATGTAGAACAACAAAAAACCAGGTTATTAACCGCAAAGCAGAAACGTGTTTTGCTTTTCGCACACCAAGGAATTTGTGTGTACTAGGATCAGGTACAGTGAAGCCGATGCCGATGCCACCATGGGCGTATTCCACATTACTCTTCAAGAAGTAAGTTGAGAAGAGCCAGAGATATCTGAAGTTCACTAGCCACAATTGAACAATTGAACAATTTGCCAATTTAAGTTGCTTTCTCGATTTTTGACTTTAAATCTACATACTTTTATAACGAAGACCGACTTGGTTACAAACTAAATTTTGGTTAGTGTTGATAATTTTGTAACTACTTTCATAGTTTCATCAAGAAACTTAAGTTTTAAGCGAAATGTCTGGTCAATTCGTGGTACTCCACAACCCACGTACGCACTATTGTGATATTTGAATTTCATAGCAATTGATACAGGTGCCATCGAACTCCATAAACATTCTTCGTATGTGAAAATTTAAATAAACGCGTTCAACACATTCACGTTTATTATTATTTTCAAAACCAAGTAACTCGAAAAATGAATTTCCGATAAAATTCCTCGTAGGCTTAATAAGGCCATGTACGAGATGATGTAGATGTATTTCTAATACGTTTAATACATCGGGGGGAATGTGTGTACTTTATTGTTCGTTAAATCTTGTTTTCACGAAAATATTTATTTTACAATTCCAAAAATCTACAACAAGATCAAATTTTCAAGATTATTCAAGATAAGAGATTTTTCTATTGAGAATAGTTTTTACATCATTAAATAAGTCAATTCTAACGTTTGTTAGAATGGCCTGTAAGAGATATGCTATTTCTGTTATTTTTCATGACGTGCTTCACTTTACCCAAGATAATAAGACATGGACGATGTAATCACGAGATATTTAATTTCGGTTTGTTTCCCTCAAAGTTTGACAGATCGTTCTCATATTTTTCTATTACTAAAATAATTGTAAATGCAACGATTATTTAGCGATTTCCATAGTTTGGTCGAATAATTGCTAGGTAGCCACAAATATTTAACTGATAGCCGAATTCATGATTATTCCTAATAATCTTAATTATAATCTTTCAGCAAAATTAACGGAATACTCTGCTGTTGTATCCTGCAACTGCCTGCAATGTAGGGCTTTGGGATTAGTGGTTTTAGGCAATCGAGTCAGTTTATCGAGTATCAAATTTCTTTTCATCGAGTATTTGAGTTGAGCAATATTGCAGTCCAGTCGAGTAATTGAGTACTTGATTAAGGGGAAACTTTATCTTATTCGATTCGAGTAACTTAAAAAAACCTCGAGTAATATTTTTAAAGAGTCGGGTTATCGAGTACTTGATAAGGAGCTGGTTGTATTCATTATGAAATTAAATTTAATATTAGTATAAAGTAATTTTCAATGCTGATAAGAATTCCTTTAATTTAAATGAACCAGTTTCCACAACTTTGTATGTACCGTTTATTTCCCTTCAATTTTTTTTCAAAAATCCCTCTTTGAACATTGAAGCAACGAGCATAGAAAAAACAAATCCTCGACGAGTTTAGAGAGCAGCTTATTCGAGTTATCAAGTACCCGACTATGCAATTTTTTTTGTACTCGGTAATCAACGAGTTTTCTTAATAACTAATTCGAGGTCGAGCTAGAGTACTCGACCTCAAAAAGGCCAAATACTCGATGATGTTCGAGTACTCGCACGGACCTACTCCAATGAGGTCAACTTTACGTTTTCAAAAAGTCAGTCCACTTTAGTAGCTATGAAAGATATTTAATGGGAAGAAGATAAAATAAAAATTGTGCGTAATACTATTTAGCATAATCACTAATTACGAAATTACACTAGCAGTATCTTGTGATACGTGAACAAATAAATTAATAATATGGAACGACCCTACGATAACATCGTGTGCAGTGATGCTAGAACTTTGCATATTCTTAAAGGAGGGATTATACAATCACCGTGTCTGTCTGTCTGCCCTGCGAACGCGTTCGCATTTTCCGTGCAAGGTTAATCATTGCGTACGCAGTTTCTCGATATCTCTGCGTTCGCAGTTTCTCGAAGGGTTGGCAAAACCACCGTGTGACGGTGAGCGTTAACGGATTCATTTGCGGTTTGGTTTGGATGGTGTTTTTTCGCTCACCGTCGTGACGGTTTGGTGTAATACGTTTTTGTAATGTTTATTAGTAGCTTGTGGATGTTGAATTCGTGTTATGACGGTTGTGAGTGTAGAGATTGTGGTGTGTCTGTGTTATGATGGTTGTGGATGTTGAGTCTGTTGTGTTTGAACAGGCGTTTTCTCTCCAACTTCTTCTTAATGACTTTGAGACGGACCGAGTGCTGAGTGTAATGCTACCTCTCAACGTCCAATGGCAGGGTTTCCACCAATTGTACACGGTATTCGTCATAGTATCAATTTGCGATTTATTAGAGCCGGCCGGGAATCGAACCCGGGTCTGCCTTGTTCAAGAGATTTACTCTAACCACTCAGCCACCAACGCTTGTTAAGATACGGTGTTTTTCTAAAAAACAGCTTTGGCGAATGTCATTTACAAAGTGATAACGTTAGGTACTATAATTTATTCTACATCATTTTAAATATTTATATATTATATTAATCTTATATTTAATGAAATATTTATAAATTATATTAATCTTATATTTACTGAAATATTTATAAATTATATTAATCTTATATTTAATGAAATATTTATAAATTATATTAATCTTTAATATTTAATTAAATATCTGATCGTGTTCAAGAATTGAACTCGGGCCGCATCGTTACAATGCAGATAGTTTACCGCCGAGCCATTGACTTCCTTTACGAATATAAAAAGTAAAGAAACCATTATGATAAGGCGGGTTTTTTACCTTTTAATAACGCTTAGAAAAAGGATAATTATTCAAAACTCCCGCGGAAACTATATAAAAGTAATAATATAGCGCCACCGTGTGGAGAACTATCAATCAAACCGGGTAAAAAATATAATCTCTTCAATTTTTCGAACTTTAGTCAAATCTTGACAAGACTAAAAAATATCAAATAAACGTATATAAAGCCGTTGCAGATTAGTCTTTCTTAGTTCTTGGCGGTCAGACGAACTACTACAGGACGGGGTCCTGGTGTCGGTCAAAAGTTATGAGTTAAGGAAAGAGTTAAATTGTGTTTCGCGTTTGGAACATGAGCGAATGGACTTAAGTGTATGAACAGTGCGTGTTTAAGACAGAAAGTGTTAAAGTAATTGTGAACTAACTCAAGTCAGCTGTAAGATAAAATTGATTGTTTTTTTTTGAATTGGAATAACCTAATTATACCCTTGAAATTATCAACTCAACCGGTGAGGATAATTAAGTAGATTGGAAGATATTAGTAGCGAACAGCTCTCAGCTGTTAATTAAGACAAGAGGTTATAGAAAGGTAGTTTGAATTTAGTTAAAATTACTCAGTATAATTTATGATATTTACTTAAGTGTAAGTGTAAGTGTGTTTTGGTTTATTTTTCAATCACGATGAACTAAGACAAATCTAGTCTGGCACACTTGAGTACCAGTTCTGCACAATTACGTAGAAGGGATATATATTGTTGGGTTATTGATGAAAGTTAAATCTAGAACGTTACATAGACTTTTCTGAATAAAAATAAACATTTATAATTTTGCATAATACTGGTTGCCATTTTATTTCTAATCACTCGCCCACAACATTAAAGTTCTGGCAATCCCGAATCAAATAAATTTTCGATATAACGGCGACGGGAAATTATTCTCGTAAATTTATCGCGCGGCCTTAGGGAATATTCTTTTAACAAAATTTCGATAAACTCTCGGTTAATTAAATTCGGCCCGATTCCGTTAAAATTATAAACCAAAAAGCGAACGGTCGCTATAATACCTTCTGTAGATATTTCTTTCATTAAAATTTCCTTCGTATTATACATGTATTCAACTTATAAACTTGTACTGTAAAAAAGGGTTAAATTCAATTGTGCAGTGTTATAGTACGTCCAACTCACTGTTGTAATTACCTAACTTATGATATTCTGAATAAATTAAAATTGGTCGTTTCGTCTCAATTATTCTAATTATAATTAAATTTTATACCGGGCGGGATAGAACTGGGATAACATTTTTAACAAATAACTCTAAATTGCGGAGATATATCTTTAAGGGTTATCTCGAGAAATTAATACCACTAGGGACAATTCTTCCGACGAGAGGTATATTTTGGCTTGCCAACTTGTTGGTTTTGAAATTAATTCGTTTGGTTACGTAATGAACGTCATTTTAATAAGTTAAATTATAACTATTATACGTTTCGCTGCAAATTATTTCAACATAATCGAGCTAAAGATATAACTACTTTTCGTTTCCCAATTTAATTAGCTAGTTATCGACGAAAAAGTTTGTTATCAGTTTCATTTGGCTCATGTGTTGAAACTTCCAACAAAAATAAATCAATTTTAAGTACTTAAATATTACAAGCCCGTAAATCTTGGGAGATTTTGGTACCCTCCAAAAGGTCTGCGTGACAGTTGCTTGCGAAATGTATTGATTTACGATAATTTTTTATCACGCGTTTAACGTGAATAACAAAAACTACATTTGTATTAGCCAATGCTTTTATTTACATTAGTTTTGCATTAAGAAAATGCGGAATTACACTTAAGTTAACAATGGGCTTAAATCGAACGGAAAACTTCTAGGAATTTTATTACTCTCTTAAGTGCAAGATATTAAAACTCTTTGAACACAATAGGAAAAGAGCAATTCATTTTAATTTATATGCAAGGGTGTTATTTATTCTTAACTTTGGGATGGATTCAACAGGATTCACAGACGTTAAAATAATTACAACAAACCTTGTAAGTTCGTTAACATTTATCTAAGTTCTTTTTAACATAAAATGGTATAAATGACTAAGATACTCTAAAATGAAAAAGGGCTGACATTCTATTTACCAGTCACAATAACCACAAAATTTTCAATTTTCGAAAATTACGAGACGTTTAATATCAAAAACTTAGTTAAAATCAAATTCCGCGAAAATGGTTGCAAAAAAGAATAAAAAGACAGCGCTGCAGGGTGTATACGTTCGTGAATGACGACTTCGTGAAAATAGGAGCAATTTCAATTGTCATATTTTGATCATTTACTCATATGTAGATATACTGAGCTTTAGATAAGGTGCAGCGCTGCCAGTCGGAATTGGTATTGCAAAGGCCACCAAAGAGTGAACAAAAATCGAAATAGTTTAGTCTTTATTATATCTCATAATTTAGAAAACACGCAGAAATCCTCGCGCGTTTCTAACTTAATCAATCTATAGTTCGGCTCATGACTCGCGATCACGTGATTTTGTTTCCATGGTTACATTCAGACTTATATATGGGAAAATTGTGGACATATGACTTGAATAGCTCAAAATAGAGCCTCGAAATGTTTGTTCAAATTAAACATGAATTTAATTTAGTGTGATTTAGTTAATTTCTTGCATCGAACCTAACTTTTGTTGTTATCTATATATCAACTGCTCAAGTGATTAAGGAGCCTCTTTATCTGGGAGAAATGGGATTCGCATTTATTCATAGTGAAATATCAACTGCTCAAGTGATTAAGGAGCCTCCTTATCTTGGAGAAATGGGATTCGCATTTATTCATAGTGAAATATCAACTGCTCAAGTGATTAAGGAGCCTCCTTATCTTGGAGAAATGGGATTCGCATTTATTCATAGTGAAATATCAACTGCTCAAGTGATTAAGGAGCCTCTTTATCTGGGAGAAATGGGATTCGCATTTATTCATAGTGAAATATCAACTGCTCAAGTGATTAAGGAGCCTCTTTATCTGGGAGAAATGGGATTCGCATTTATTCATAGTGAAATATCAACTGATCACATTGAATACAACCACTGATTAGTTGTTTTTTTAATTTCAAGTTTTACCCGTGGTTTTATTTAAGAGACCCGAATTTACCAAACCTTCCGTCCCTTGAGAATCACGACGGGATTTTTGCCGACATGTTCAGGTACTTCGCTACTACTCTAAAGTAAGGGTTGTTTTTCTGATTTTTTTAGTACATTATAATGTAAGCTGACTTTAATCGTAATAAATAACTACTGGATTGTTACCTTCGTTATTATAAAGTCCCGTGCTCGTCAAATGTTATCAATTCATTTTTGGTATTTTAGTTGGACAATTCAGACGTATAAATTATTTCGTCTAGACAACTGTAAAATTCCAAATTAAATCCAAAAAATATAGCGCTGCAAACTGCCAACTGTTTCCTTAAAACAAATTTGCGATGTTAGTATATCTTTAAAGCATCAATAAAGAAGTTTAATTCTCAGTTTAAAAAAGGATATTTAAGATTAATAGGGCCAGATCAGAGAGCCATCTTTGGTGAAACATATCAAAGAAAATAAACCTGTTAATATGCGTGCCCGGGACTATACACGGTGTAACGGATTAGTATGTCAAAAATTCAATGGCGTGTTCCATTGGTCCTAATCAATAGAAAATTTCCAAAGAACATGGGTTCTTAAGTACTTCGTTGTAGAGATATGGTTACTCAATAAACTACCCTTATAACCGGTACACAGCCTTAAAACTGACGAACGATATTCGTTCTTGAACTAAATTATTTGTGTGAAATCTGCAGTTGTTTTTATCAGTTTAGCGAGAATATTAATAACAAGTGACAAAAATTCTTGTATGAGCTTTTAGAAGTAAGATAAATCTGACAATCAGTACAAGTTATTTCAAATAATTGATACTGCTCCAAATATAATAAAAATTATGCTATGTTTGATATTCTTCACAAAGGTTTTAAAGAAGTAAATATCAAGATACAAAGGCATTTCTTAGTTCTGACGTTTACAAGTAATGTTCAATATGACCATGTCTGACTCTAATACCAGCGTGATCCCATCGTTAAAATGATTCAATAAAATTCCATGAGTGTTAGTTGGATAGGTTGACGCAAAGTATCCGGTACGATCTCCAACTTTATATTATACCTGTTCTATTTTTTCTTCTATGGTTACCTGAAAGATTAAGTGCATAACGTTGAGGGCTCACAACATCACTAATTTAAGGTTGCGAGTCTATCCGTAACACCCCAGAAATTTTTGAACAAGAATGTGAATCATTTTTACTACCGGCTTACGATTGTATTAGAGCCAAAGGTAGCCATTTTGAACAATTATTGTAAAAGTGTGGTCAAAAAATGCTTTTGTTCATCAGACATTTTCTACGCATAAGGACCAGAGGGACACGACCCTGAATTTTTAGATATTTATCACTAAACGTAGGCAACGACTGGATAGTACCAGAAGAAAATAGGGGAAGTACGTATCTGTAGCTTTGAGCCGTAGAAGTCGTCGTGTGACCCACGAAAACGCCTTTTTACGCATAATAAACCAAACTGAAAAAGTAGTCCTACTTTTGTTTTGATTCAACACGGCTATAATCGACGAAAGCAAATACGCCTTAGCTCAAATAGCAGAGAATGAGAAGGGCAATATGTTACAATTGTTCAATTTAAGAAAAATGACTTTTTAAACGATGTATTCATCCGCGATTTCCCGCCAAACCGTTTTGGCGCGAAAATTCGTGAAAAGTGACGCCTTTCCAAAGCTGACTAGAAGCGTACTTCCCCCTATTTTCTTCTGATAGTACATATATGTACCAAACTTGTTTGGGAAATTTTCTGTAAATCTGTAATAACCACGTACTTGCTAATATATTTGAGATCACTACCTTTTCCCTCCTCTAGTTCAGAACATTTTTTCAAATTATTTGAAAGATGTATTTTAAATCTATTTCATCCATTCAAATAAATTTAATTAATAAATTTTGTTGCCATTTAACTCATATAATTCAACTGGGATCATGCCAACTGGTCGCTGGGCAAGTGGTCGCCGGTCGAGTGGTCATAAGATGGACAAGTCATCGCTTATTAATAGTTTTTCATTCAAAAGTCGTCGCTAGCAGTAGCCTGACTGTGCTAAGGTAGCAAAATTAAATATTTTGAATTTAAATTTTTAGTTAAACTGCTAGAATGAGTCTATGGGACGATAAGACCCTATAAAGCTTAATTTATTTGGTTTTATAAATGTTTTTAAGTTTCATGGTTAAATTAATTATACTGGGGCGGTAGCTAATAAACTAAGTTAAATTGAAATTAATGGTGATCCACTCTTGGTGAAGTAAGATTAAGTTACTTTAGGGATAACAGTATAATATATTTTTGGAGTTCTTATCGAAGAATATGTTTGTTACCTCGATGTTGAATTAATTAAATTGTAAGGTGAAGAAGCTTTATTAGTTAGTCTGTTCGACTATTAAAAAATTACATGATTTGAGTTCAAACCGGTTTTTTAGAACGAAAGGACCAGAATCTATAAATTATTTATCTTATGTTAATTAGTTAAAAATTTATTTAGTTAATATGGCAGATTAGTGCGTTGAATTTAAGCTTCATTTATAAGACAGTGTCTTTTTTAATAATTAATCAGTGTGTCTTTTAGTGAGTGTAAAAGTAATATTTTATTATACGCGACGACTAGTCCGACTTACGAATTTTCTTAGGGTACCAGTAGTCCGGCGACCAATAGTCCGGCGACCACTTATCCTAAACGACCGTTAGTCCGGCGACCACATGCCCAGCGACGAGTTGACACTGACCCAATTCAACTATAATGAACACATTCAGGATAAATACTTTTTGTTTGGATTTTACAATTTTCATAATATCAAAATACCGTATAATTTCATTCATAGTAATTTGATCAAATATAAACACATCTTTTATTTTAATTTTGATTAAAGTTAATTTAAGATATATCTCATTTTCAAAGCAAATAAAATTCATCATTTTCATAAGGGATTAAAGAAAAAATGCTTGTTATAATAGCTAAAAAAATCGAGTTTTTAAACTTTCGCTTTAATCGTTTTCAAAATGTTCTGTTTCACCCATCGAGTTATACAAAGTACTTTAAATTTAATAAAAAAAAACCACCTATGAACTCTAATGCAGTTAAAAAACGCGCAAAGGTAAAAAACCTCATAATCCAAAGCGGTAAAAAAGCTTAACCTAACAATTTTAAAATAGTTATAAGACAGGATAGTACGAACATTCTGAAGAAACCTTCATTTAGAAACAAATTATTAGTGGAACTTTTATAATAAGCTAGTGAAACGTATTGTATTAATCTAAAAAACCAACATCTTTTTGCTGAAGTAAAATATTTTCTATAAAAAATGCAACTAAAACACCTCAATTAATTTAAAGATGGTTATTAAAAATGAAGAAACAGAACAGGATGTAGTTAATTTTGAGTTATTGGGAAATGCCGATTTTTTGCTTTTATGTACATGTTTAAAATTAAAATATGCAGGTGAAAATAACAATTAATTATTTATCTATTACTATTGTTCTTCTTGGACGTTTTAGGGTGCTTGGTTAACGTGCCATCTTAAGTTTTTATTGTAAATCGTTAAGTGTATAAAATTAAAAAACAAATTCTGGTCGATTACATTTTTTGTTAAAATCACCCAAGCCAAGAAAGACTAGGGTGACAAGTATTTTTGCTTTTCTACCAATCCCTCACATGGTTGAAGATAAAGTCCCTTTCCCATAATATCAATCAAATCTCATTCGATCTCTACAATTAATATCTCCCGACATTAATAAAGCGCTCGCTCCTAAAGCTTTTCCTTTGTAGTACAAGAAAACTAGCTTTTAAACCACTTTCACGTGTTTTTAAAATAATTTCATAAAATTTATTACATAACTTCAAACAAATCAGCTATCTTAAAATCAGACCATATTCTTTCAACTTTCAGACTGAATTATACTTCTGGAATATACGTAAGTGTAAAGTTATTAAAATTGTTTAAAACTAAAAAAAATTGCAAAATTAGAAAATGGTGATTTCTAGTTCCAGTGCCTCAGGGTAAGATTTTTTATTGATCGGCGCTGTTGATTATACTACCTTATAAATAAGAGATTCATTCAATTTTCGCCTCGAACAAATCTCCGTGAAATGTTTTTTTTTTAGAAAAAATACCGTCACGCATGGAGAACGTTTTCACGAACTATATACTTCGAAATTAGAAAACATTAAAGTAAATTCATTTCATGACGTTTTTAAACGTAATCTTAAAAATAAAATACATTTGTGTACGGTAGGCTTCAAATTTAGGATATACCAGGGCTAATTCAACCATAACTAAATGAAGGATCGCAAATTGGTATTTAATGATATTAAATTTAAATTTATTTCAAATATATAGAATGCTTTTTCGTTATTTCATAGTTTTAAGAGGTTTGTAGTAAGAGCTTGAAGTGAGGGTTATAAATCGCTAGTCGACTTGGGCCCTCCACCGTACATTATGAACGCTACCAACTCAGAACGTTTTTGAATTTGAAATACTCGTATAAAATCATTAGACTATCGTTTTTTTTATAATCCATATTCCATTACTCTTAGATTTTTATACCATAATATCAATTTCATAGTTAGTAGTAACCTGCTTTTCCAATACCCAATGAACTGGTTCGCAACCATGTGCAGGGCGCTATGGCTGACAGACAGGTCAAGCTTTGGCTTGAGACGGATGGTCAGAGGCAGGCCAAGGAGTTTATCCCTGGGCCCTCTAAGAAAAGAGCAACTGAGTTGCTCTCGCTCTCTAAGAGCAGTATCAAGTCGGTTACTGGCCTACTTTTAGGTCACTGCCAACTAAATAGACATCTGCATCAGTGGAAGTCCTATGTGCCGGACATATCTTGCAGAGGAGGAAACTTTATATCATGTTCTTTGTGTGATTTTTATGTGGCCCAAAAGTTTGAGCATCTTTGAAACGAGAGGTCTTTCGAATATTTCAGCGAAGCAGATCTCACGTTTCGTTTCTCTGACCGGGCCTTTCCAGGTCCAGAAGGCTGGGAGTGCACAAATTGACCTTTGGTCGAAGTGCTAGGCTAGTCTTGACCCAACCACCCAACCCTCAATAAAACTAAACTTAAAAAAAATTGTAAATTTTATTTCATTTATTTTGTAGCACTCAATGTTTGCATTAGGAAATAACAGTTTTGACATTAAATTGAATCCCAATGTCATCAATGAAAAACGTTTGAAATTTTATGGAACCTCAGCGGAAATATACTATTCCAACGTTATTTTATATTCCAAACCATACACACGAAGTTACGGCGGATTCATTTCGCAAATATCGCATATTCCTTATTCGGTAAGAGATACACTTTATCCTCATGATTCGATTACATGAACTTACATGTACATTGTTAGTGATTGATAATTTGGAAGTTATAAAATAATTAAAATTGCATCTATGGATTTGTAAATGACTAGTGAATACGAAATTGAGGTTCAGAATTCGCAATTAATTATTTTTTTTTAAATATAAACTTTCGTCACGGCTTAGGCTTGAGGAAAAATTACGAGGGAGCAGCTTAAGAAGGGTTTTTAAGTTTAAATCGTGTAATACGTAAAATTGGCAATAATCTTATCGTTGAATGGATCTTCTTACGCTGTGTCTTTTATTTTGGTTTCACCTTTTCATTATCACTTTATTTAAAAAAGCTGGTTGAATATAATATATCAATTTAAAATCTTTTTTAAACCTACAGATCAAATATTAACCTTTATTTTATGTGAAATAATCTGTTTCAATATCTGTGATTAATGGCTTTAAAAGTCGCTTGATGACTTAGGCCTAGAAAGCAACCGCATGTAACCGATGTCGGACTTTAAACTAAATTTAATAGAAATATCTTCAATTGTTTGTTAATAATTGCTTCAAAAACCATCTAAAGGGTTATACCTTTGAAAAGAATAATTTTTGTTCACATAGGCATCGCCGTTTATTCCTGGTTATCATGCAGAACCGGGGCCTTCCAAGTTATCCTATCTTAAATCTACCACTGCACATAGAACAATGTTTTTTATTCCAGAAAAAAATAGTAAATCCGCTGAAGTAAAAATACCTATGCGTGCAATCTTATTATAGTTAAATAAAGACAATCGTGTCATTTATAGAAGCGATAAACACACTGTAACAAAAAAAGTGATAATAATTGGTAAGTTTTATCACAGTCAGTGGGACGAGAAAATGAACATAACGTTAGACATAACAAGGTTTGGCTCTCAATTTACACAATTACATTTATGCTCAGGACGCAATTCCGTCAGGCGGAGCGAGAGTGACAGGCTTATACCGTGAAGTGCATATATGAATAATTTCAAAATCACGGTCATTTAAAGCCCAAACTTACCAAAAACATTACTATCAAATTGGTTTAACATTTGAGGAGGTTTAGTTAAATTTCCATTATTTACAAAACAATTTTTTAAGGTCAGATTCAAGTATTCTGCGTTTATCTGTTTTTAAGTTTAAAGTTAAAAAATATCTCCACAAAATCTTCTAATTTTTTCATTATCTCGTCAAAGTATAAGTTAAGATTATTGGGATCCATGGATTTAGAAAAATACTTTTAAAAACAGAACAATCATAAAAGACTACATTTTCATAAAGGTTGTATTACATAATAACGCTGTAAACCTTTATTTTTGATACTTAAAATCATCATTCACCAACCGTTCATTAAAATACAATTGTTTCAACATTTGTGGGACAGTTTCACTTTAAAATCACCTTAATTTCAATTTCAGTACTGTCTGCTTTTAGTTATATGTATTGCAGTTTTATCAGTTGTGACAGCATTGCTAGAAATTTCGACCTATTTAAAAGATCACCTCTCAACTTACGTGTTCGTATTTGTTGCTCCGGTTTTTCAAAAAGGTCAGTGACACCAATTGGCACAATTTAAAAACCACATTTCCAAGACAGTATATTCTAGTTGCCCATTGGCACAAATAGTTGAATACATATTTTTAAAGATAACATATAATTATTTCGATAAATTTAAAAATTTAAAATATTGCTAATGAGGGACAGATTTTTATGGTCGTTCTATTAATCGATACATAATTGAAGAGGGAAAATTCAAGACGGTGAAAGCGATAAATTTGAGACTAGGACATAAAAAGTGACGCCCCGGACGTGGCAGTCCTTTAGTCTCCATTCGTAAGCTTTTCAATCTCAACCATAATCGGACCAAATGCTCTACTTTGGAAATCGACATGTATCGTTACTTTTTACCTACAATGGTGATGGTGCCCTGCGGGATGTTTTCCTACCCTGCCCCTGACTTCTATAGGGTAGGAGCCGGAAATTGGGCTACGACCCCAGCAAACGAGAGTGGTCCTAGCAGTGCTGATGCTCTGGCGCTTTTAGGCGCAGCGGCTCTAACTATCCCGCTTTTTGGGCTTAACCGGGATATCTATTACCAGCTGTGCGAAGACCATGGAACGCAGTCTGTCAGTTAGCCACTTTGAGTACCTTCACTTCTAAACGTTGATTCCCGTCCTCTTGTGGGCTGGTAGACTATCGTTGGTGCTAAATCAAATGTCATTTTTCTTGTGAGGAGTGCTCGTCCCATTATGTGCGTTTGGAAGGTTAAATGGCTGGCGTTAGAGGTGCGAGCGTTACCAGTATAGGTTTCTGCTGCTGCTCATGGCTGTTAGTCAGGAATGTTTCCACTATCGTTTTTGAATACACCAGTATATAAATTCTGATCCAAGTTTCAAGATAGAATACCATCCGGATAATAGAGTATATAAAAAATTACCTTTCATTAAATAATCTCATCTTTTTTCTCATAAGATTAGGTATAAATGGGAACATATTTTTAACATTTTAAAATACGCCACAAATACTGCACAAATACCTCTGACTCATCAATCATAAAATAATAATCAATCTTCAACAACAAGAATAAAGAATGCTATTTACCCTTGAGCGAACGACGTTTCTTTAATCAAAAACCAGTTGGCAAGCCAAAATATACCTCTCCTCGGAAGAATGGTCCCTAGTGGTATTAATTTCTCGACACGACCCCCAAAGATATCTCCGCAATTCAGAGTTATTTACGAAAAACGTATTCTCGGTTCAAACCCTGCCCGGTATAAAATTTTAATTTTAATTTAAATAATTGAGACGAAACAATCGAGTTTAATTTATTCAGAATATTATAAATTAAGTAGTTACAACAGCGAGTTAGGCTTACTAAAACAATGCACAATTGAATTTAACCCTTTTTACAGTACATGTTTATCAGTTGAATATAATACTAAGCAAATTTTAATGAAAGAAATATCTACAGATGGTAATTGTATTTTTCTCGCTTACGAAATACTTGCCGCATCTTTAACGCTCATTTTATTTCAACACTCGTAGACTTCCAGTTGACGTTGTGACACATACCGCATGAAAAAGACCAATGCCGTCCAATTTCCAATATTATATAATGACTCGCACACCCAGGAAATCATTGACTGCGTTAGAAATCATAGATATCCAAATATCCACACCAGATATATTTACAAGAAGCAAAAACCTTACCATCAACAAAGAACAGAGAGCCACTTGACTAACCGCCAGCTCTTAAAGCAATAAACGTTAAATTATCGTCTTTGAATTAACACAACTATATATAGGTCGTTAATAATACCCGTAAGTAAATAACAAAAAACTAACAAAGTGCACCACCCACAGGGTCTACCCTTTAACCCTCTTATATCGGCTGACTGCGCTAAAACAAGATTTAACCTTTAAAATTTCATTCGTAAAAAAACCAGATTAGGACTTCATAAATTCATTAATAAAAAAAGACTTTATTACTTATTATGCTTACGATGCGTGCCTTAATTTCAGTAAACCTAAGCAGCTATCGGTGGTTCTGTGGTAGAGCGCTCGACTGCCAAGCCGAATGGTCTGGGTTCGAAACCTGGGTGGCGCGTTTGTTTTTAATCAATAGAGAAACGCTAAATTAGAATTTCTTCGATGCAATAATTTCAATTTCAATTCTATTTCAATTAAACCAAAATTTCGTCCTCTATTAAATACGCTTCCGATAAAGCTGAAGGTCTAATTTTCAATAAGGCGTAACATGTGTTGGTGGTTCTGTGGTAGAACGTCCGCCTGTCAAGCAGGAGGTCTCGGGTTCAAATCCCGCCCGATGCGATCGCAAATTGATACTAAGACGAATACCGTGTACAACTGGTGGAAACCCTGCCATTGGACGTTGAGAGGTAGCATTACACTCAGCACTCGGTCCGTCCCAAAGTCATTAACAAGAAGTTGGAGAGAAAACGCCCATATAAACACAACAGACTTAACATGCGCAACCATCAGAACACAAACACAACAAATTTAACACTCACAACCTACGCATAAACATTACAAAAACGTAATACACCAAACGACGGTGAGCGAAAAAACACCAACCAAACCAAACCGCAAATGAATCCGTTAACGCTCACCGTCACACGGTGGTTTTGCCAACCCTTCGAGAAACTGCGAACGCAGTGATTACACTTTGCACCGAAAATGCGAACGCGTTCGCAGGCCTGACAGACAGACCCACAGACAGACACGGTGGTTGTATAACCCCTCCTAGGCGACTTTGTCCCCTCGGAGTGGTAATAATGCGTTAAGAAATTTGCATTTTCTACGAAGCCCTTTGAAGCCCCCTGTACTATTTGGAGGTGTTTGTCAATGATGACTGAAGAGTCCTTCTGAAGAGAGAAGATTTAAGCGCGTGCATCTTGGGATTGCTAAGGGTCCTCGGAAAACTGGAGTTGCGGAGATGGTTTCGTTTTGTTGTACAAGGCAAGGTGACCAAAATCACACCCATCTTTTCCTCGAAAGAGTCATATAAATTCGAATTTCAAAGTTAATGCCGGAAGCACCTAGCATTTACCGTCCAGTTTCCCGAAGTACCCATGGAGATAAAAAGGAATCCAACTAGCGAAGAGAGCGAAAGCGCTTGTATGAAGATAGGAAAAGAAGGGATACAAACTGTTTAATAGTTTGGGGTTTCGTTAAATATGAATGTTAAAATTATAGAAGAAACATTATATATGCAATTATTGAATAATTCAACAAGCATTTGAGACCAGTTTTTATCGCTGGGTGATCAAATACGAGCCCAGAAAATATATAAGTGTAATAAACCATTAAATGGCGATCCTTTAGTTTTGACAGACAATTTATAAAGAGGCTATTCTTAAACTTGTATCGCTAATCGTTAGATATTTCAAAACAGTGTATTTGTACTTATTTCTCGGCAGCTAAATTTTGAGCGGGGTTTCCGTAGAATTTTTGCAGATTTAAACTTTGGACGTTAAAGATCTAAACATCATATTCAATATTGACGGCTTTCATGTTTTACCTCTCCGAAGGGACTATGTCACCTAGGAGGGGTTTTACAATAATTGTGTCGGTAGGTCTGTGGGTCTGTCTGTATGCGAACGCGTTCGCATTTTCGGGGCTAAGTGTAATCGCTGCGTACGCAGTTTCTTAGGGAAAATATTTTTACAAAAGTGCCCTCTTTTTGTCATTGGGTGTATTTAAATTTTCTTTAGCGAATTGTGATTTTACATGAAGAACCTTCGACGCTTGGGACTGACCGAGTACTTAGGGTTACAGTAAACGTCCCAACGTCGTAATGACAGGGTTTCCACCAAATGTTCATAGTCATAGTATCCTTTGGCGATCGCACCGGGTGGGTTCATTACCCAAGCCCTCGTGCATGACAGGCGAGTATTCTACCACATAACCACCGATACATGTTATGGTTCATTAAAAATTATAAGCTCAGCTTAAGCGGAAGATTATATAAATAGTTTTTAATGTCTTAAATTTTTTACGTATGAAATTTTAAAGGTCAAATCTTGTTTTAGCGCAGTCAGGAGAGATAAGAAGGTTTAAGGGTTGAACCCGTGGGTGGTCCACTTACTTAGTTTTTTGGTCTATTGGTCCTTTTGAACCGTTAAGGGTCATTTATGAATATAATTTAAAGAGGTATACAACGCGCGTTTTTCGTTTTGCTTACCTTACTCGTAACTTCGTAATTTATTTTACGTGTTTTCTTATCGGCTTGAAATGTGTGATACATTTTCATTAAAGATGTTACGTTGGTTTTATGTTTTGAGATATACGTTGTTGTTTAGCCTTCATTATTCAGTTAAGGTTTTTTGTGTGTGTTATAAGCCGGGAATTGTTAACGGTAAGGTGTTTTAGGTTTTTACCTCTCCGAGGGGACAAAGTCCCCTAGGAGGGGTTATACAATCATCGTGTCTGTCTGTCTGTGGGTCTGTCTGTCAGGCCTGCGAACGCGTTCGCATTTTCGGGGCAAAGGGTAATCACTGCGTACGCAGTTTCTCGAAGGGTTGGCAAAACCACGTGTGACGGTGAACGTTAACGGATTGATTTGCGGTTTGGTTTGGTTGGTCTTTTTTCGTCAACGCTCACCGGATATTTCGTTATTGTTATGTTGTAGGTCGTGAATGTTGAGTTCGTGTTGTGACTGTTGTGGGTGTTGAGTCTGTTGTGTTTGTATGGGCGTTTTCTCTCCAACTTCTTCTTAATGATTTTGGGACGGACCGATTGCTGAGTGTAATGCTACCTCTCAACGTCCAATGGCAGGGTTTCCACCAGTTGTACACGGTATTCGTCTTAGTATCAATTTGCGAATTTTTGGCGCCGGCCGGGAATCGAAGCCGGATCTGCCTCGTGCAAGAGATGTACTCTAACCACTCAGCCACCAACGCTTGTTAAGTTACGGTGTTTTTTTTTTTAAAAACAGCTTTGGCGTTAGGTACTATAATTTATTCTACATCATTTTAAATATTTATAAATTAAATTAATCTTATATTTAATTAAATATTTATAAATTATATTAATCTTAAATTTAATTAAATGTTTATAAATTATATTAATCTTATATTTAATTAAATATTTATAAGGTATATTAATATTATATTTAATTAAATATCGGAGTATTTTAATTTATTTGATCGTGTACAGTAATTGAACTCGGGTCGCATCGTTACAATGCAGATAGTTTACCGCCGAGCCATTCACTTCCTTTAGGAGAGTAAAAAGTAAAGAAACCATTATGATAAGGCGGGTTTTTTACCTTTTAATAACGCTAAGAAAAAGGATAATTATTCAAAACTCCCGCGGAAACTATATAAAAGTAATAATATAGCGCCACCGTGTGGAGAACTATCAATCAAACCGGGTAAAAAATATAATCTCTTCAATTTTTCGAACTTTAGTCAAATCTCGACGGGTCAAAAAAAAAAACAAAATAAGGGTATATAAGGCCGTTGCCGTCAATTTAGTCTTTCTTAATTCTTGGCTGTCAAATGAAATACTACAGGACGGGGTCCTGGTGTCGGTCAAAAGTTATGAGGTAACTTTGCGGTTTTAATTAGTATGTTCGGTCTTCGGTCAAGAAAAGAGTTAAATTGTGTTTCGCGTTTGGAACGTGAGTGAATGGACTTAAGTGTATGAACAGTGCGTGTTTAAGACTGAAAGTGTTAAAGTAAATGTGAACTAACTCAAGTCCGCTGTAAGATAAGATTGATAGTAATTTTTTATGAATTGGAATAACCTAATTATACCCTTGAAATTGTCAACTCAACCTGTGAGGCTAATTAAGTAGATTGGAAGTAATTAGAAGCGAACAGCTCTCAGCTGTTAATTAAGGCGGAGTTTATAGTTAGGTAGTTTGAATTGAGTTAAAATTACTCAGTATAATTTATAATATTTACTTAAGTGTAAGTGTGTTTTGGTTTATGTTTCAATCACAATGAACTAAGACAAATCTAGTCTTAGACACTTAAGTACCAGTTCCGTACAATTACGTAGAAGGGATATATATTGTTGGGCTATTGATGAAAGTTAAATCAAGAACGTTCCATAGACTGTTCTGAATAAAAATAAACATTTATAATTTTGCATAATTCTGGTTGCCATGTTATTTTCTAATCACTCGCCCACAACATTAAAGTTCTGGCAATCCCGAATCAACTAAATTTTCGATACCCCTGGGACGGGAAATTATTCTCGTAAATTTATCGCGCGGCCTTAGGGAATATTATTTTAACAAAATTTCGATAACCTATCGTTGAATTAAAATCAGCCCGATTCCGTTAAAAATTATAAACCAAAAAGCGAACGGTCGCTATAATACCCTCTGTAGATATTTCTTTCATTAAAATTTTTTTCGTATTATACATGTATTCAACTTATAAACTTGTACTGTAAAAAAGGGTTAAATTCAATTGTGCAGTGTTATAGTACGTCGAACTCACTGTTGTAACAACTAACTTATGATATTCTGAATAAATTAAAATTAGTCGTTTCGTCTCATTTTAATTATAATTAAAATTTTATACCGGGCGGGATAGAACTTGGATAACATTTTTAACAAATAACTTATCGATAAATTAATACCACTAGGGACTATTCTTCCGAGGAGAGGTATATTTTAGCTGGCCAACTTGTTTCTATAACAATTTTTATTACCGTGGGTATATGGATTGACATTTTCTGGATTTCTAATTATTTGTATTACCTTGTTGTTTGATTGGGTTATTATTTTATATTTTTATTGCATATTTCTGTGAATACAATGTTTATTACTGTGGGGCTTTAGATTAACTTGTTACTTGGTTGGGTTATTATTATTTATTGTTCTATAGGTTATTTTTCTTGATTTATTTCGTCTATCGAAAGTGTTGATAATGTGGGGGAGTATTCATGTCTACGATTTTTTATTTGCAATGATTTTTATCGGCCCCGTTGGGTTGTCGTCATGAGCCCGCGCATTTTTTATTAGTTTTGGTTTTCACTTTAAGTTTTGTTTTTTTCCATATAAATTTGATTGTTTTTCCTTATAAAATAGTTTCTTGCACGTATATTTTACGTTTCGTGAGCGTTCTAATAATTTTAAATTTTGTATTTTCTAATTCCCATTTTGTTGCTTTGGTAAATTAATAACGTTTTGGGTCTAAAGTTTTTTTTTTGTTCTATTGATATTCGAAGTTTGTTTAATGCAATAACATTTGTAATAATTATAATTAAATTGAAAAATAATCTATTGGTTGGGTTAGCACTGGGATAAAAAAAATTTGGAGGACGCTTTTGATGGCGAAATATCATTGAGTACCGTGTCCAGTAGTTAATACACCCAAGGGCAAATTCTTCCGAGGAGAGGTTTATTTTGTCAAGCTTGCCAAATTGTTAACTTTTATATGATTACAACAAATAAAAAAATATCATAAGTAAATAAACTGAAATTATTGACTTTCTTCTTTACAACTTAAAAAGAAGCTGACTGCCAGCCATTTCCTAACACATAAATTTACCAAAGTAATCCTATTTAATAATGCATATTTCTAACTGAATTACTAGCTCCACCTATTGGGAATGTTTAAAATAAAACTTATCAACGTTTTGAAATTAAATTATAAGTTAGATTACAACTTAATTATTAGAGTAAAAATTAAACTGGGAGTTAAGTTTGACAATTTGCTTTTGTTTGAACGTTTCATCGTGAGATAAAACCTGTATTTGACGGCGCTATTTAATCGGGGAAATAAAGGTTTGATTCTGAAATTGAGGCTGTCGCCAGAATTGTAATCGCTTACGTTTTATTAACATAAATACATTCTTGTCAATAATTTAAATTCATTTAGATAACCATTATTAATTTCTTTCATCTAAATACCTAAATAATGTTTCAATCAGTGTTGAATTATTTGCTAATTTTGCAGATTTTTTGAAGACATTCAATAGCAGAATATCAGTTTGTCTTTTAAATCTATGGTTCTTTACTATGCTTATCAGCAACACTATTGTACTAGGAACAATCACAGCTTTAGTGGCTACTGGTGACTCTTTGGTCATAAATTCTTTGAAAGATGTACTGTCTGTACAGGACTTGAAAATAATTCACAGAAGTCCATCTGCAATGACATTCTTCTTTGACGTATGTACACATTGCTTTTAATTTTAATTTGTATATGCATTACGTTATGAGAGTTCTCAATGGCACAACGGGAAATTTATTGCATATTAATATAGACTCTCACTCTCCTAGTAGTGATGGAAGGATATTATTTTGAAACATCCAGAATCATTTAGCATAATTCTGTTATAGAACTTTCTTATGATAAAGAACGGATGAAAGGTTTTAAAGCCACTAATTTACCCGTTAACCTTTCTAAAACAAACTATTGTATGCCGTAAAAACTATCTTAATAATGTGTTATTATTTCATTGATAATATTTGTACATTTTAAAATATATTCTATCCGCGTAGATCACCTTAGCTATACTAAAATTATCAACGTTCTGGCTGATGAATTAGTAAATTCCCAGTTGAGTGGTACTATGCTTACTGTACTATTATTATGGCCAGTCTTGGTGTGTCCAAATTGTCAGCGCCCACATTTTAAAATTAAACTAAGTCGTACACTTTACAGTTAAATAGAGTTGACAAATCTTGAAACCACTTTGGAAATTTAAAAATTAACAGACAGAGATGGTTTATCTAAAGGCGTATTTCAAAAACTGAGGAAAAATAAGTTTAATTGAAGAAAATAGTACATTTAAAATAATTGAATGTATTTTTTTAAAATGATAGGCTTTGTTGTAAAATAAAAAAATGGTAATAATAACAATATTGTAGGAAGCTGTTGGCTCTTATGGCACGAAGGGCTTGCCACCACCTTCCTTCGCATTGTAACCCGGCCACCTGTTTAAGGCATTCAAAGTCGCTTGATGAGTTAGGCCTAAGGTGGTGCCTGGGGTAATAGCCTAGCTGATTATAATTTTTATTATTATTACTGTTGATGCCTTTAATTCAAGAAGCCAGGTAACAATGCAAAAAAGGGTTATGGCAAGCCCTTCAGGCCAACAGCTCCCTCCATTTACGATTACAGTAAGTAATAACACCATTAACGAATTTGGCTCTCACTCCAGCAATACCGATAGCCTATTCTAACCCATTTTTAGGGAATACCGGGAAAGTTTGGAATTGACATTAGGCAAAGGATTGATCAGCAAAAAGAGCAATACATATATGAAAACGCGCTAATTAAACAATTGGGCTATGTTGTGGCTGGAGAAAGTGTCATGGTTGATTGGTTCGAGGAGACTGCAGAAATAAATCAATTTTGTAAAGTCAATTATCAGAAAAACGGTAAAGCCCTGTTTTATCGAGGATCATCTGTTTTAAATACCGACTCATTAGGATTTCAGATGGACAAGAATTTGTCTTTGAACGAACATCAACTCGAAATAATTAATCAAAAGTATGTTAATTGTTCGTTCTATTAGCACTTATGAGCACTGTTTTAAAAGCACCCGTCATTTAATAACTGTAATAACTTCGTAGGTACCCGTAATTAGTTATAAATAACAACAAGTTAATTCCTTTATGGATCCAAACAATAACTGCCTAATTCAGTAGGGAACATCCCCTTATATATACAGGCGAATGAACTTTGATTTAGTCGTAAAAAACATTATTCAAAAATAGATAACCTTGTTATCACACCTTCCTCTATTAAAAGGTTATTTTAAATCAATATACAATAAAACGATCAGGAGGTTTTGATATGCAAGTAGATCAACTTGGTATCGGTGTTGGTGGTGTTGTTTCCGGTTAACTTTACGTTGTTGGGTATGGTTCAGGAATTGACTCGTTACTCGGTGTTATTATTGAAGTCGGTGCGTCCACGGGTACAGGAACCTTGGCTGGTGGTCGGTAACGCCACAGCTGATCCACATGACGGTGCCATGTGTGATTGTCACTCGTCTGGACCTTATAGTTCCGTGCTCCATCGGCCCAACAGAATCGTTGAAAAAGTCCTCGACTGTCCCCGCCGATAGTCTTTAGTCAGCTCTTGATCACCCACATGTAACTCCCGAGCCCGTCCGCCGTAATCCCGTACTTGGCTCGACGGTTTCTGCTGAACCCAGATTGCCGTTGAGGAATGAACCAAATTCAAGCGCGTACGCAGGCGACGTCCTTGAAGGAACTTGGCTGGGGTCATTCCAGTCGTGGTATAAGAAACGCATCGGTTGGAACTGAGGAATCGCAGGAGTGCTTCTTACGGTGAGTGCCCGCCCTGCACCCCAGCTTTGAGCCCTCACTTGAAGGTGCCGACAAAATTTTCAGCAGCTTCATTAGTAGCTGGTACAGTGAAGGTGTGCAGAATTTCACAAGTCTTTGTGATTTCTCGGAATTAAGCGGAAGTGAATTGAGCACCGTTACGGCTGTCCCATGGCAAAACGAAACATCTAACACAAGGTCCATTTTGAGATATTTGACATTTAAGCTTTTTAGTCCTAGAAGTCTTATGCAAGGTTTGTAGTATTTGGTGTTTGATTACACTTAAGTGTTTCCATATGAGGAAACGATTGGTTCGATTTATTTTCTTCTTACTACAATAGAAAGGACACGCCCCTCTAAAAACTGTTTTGCTGTGCGATGGAGATTTCTATTATTTTCAATTTCCTACGGCATAACAGATCAAAGTTCAATGTATCGTTTTGCCGTTGGTTTTGAAAAGAAATACCTCTTCGTCCTCCACAGCAAAACGATATATCTACCAGATATACTGTTTCGCTTTGGGATGGAGATCCTTTTTTTTTCAATTTCATGTGGCATAACAGAACAAAGAAAGTATGAAAAAAGTAATTTGGTTTTTCACTATCAGTATATATACATTTACACAGAAATAAAAGAATACATTTCAGAAATAACTTTTTCTTAATTTTTTTTATTTTTTATGTTGCATTTATCTACAAAATGACAAATCTAGTTATAGATCAAAGATTTTTTTAAATTCATATATCCCGTTGATGTATTTTCTTAAAACTTATTAAGTTTTTAACATTTTTCACAGAATAATATCACTTAAATCTGTTATATTTTAATACCCTTTAAAGCCTTATATTGTGTATATATCACATGACACTTTATCGACTAAATCTAAAAAACATTTCATAATTTTCTTAAAAACGTTTGCCCAAGACAATTAAGTTAAATTATTTCATCATTTGCTTAGTTGTAGATACTCATTCTCTTGAGGTACTTTATGAAGTAGCAATATTAATATAAGTAAAAAGTTTAATATTTCCCATAGTCATTTCATTTTTTAAAACATATTACTGAAAGTTAAAAATTTTTCAAGATTATCAAAATGCTTCAGCGCCATGAGACTTTAGCAAATCCTCAGAGGTTTTTGATTCCGGAAGATTTGACCAGAACAACTTACGGCTCTCTGGAATTTGTCTTCCCGAATTTTTTAATATATCCTGCTTCTTTTTGATCAGAATACCTTGGTTGGGTTTTTCTCCGAGGCAAAACACTGCTTTAAAATTTTTTGTTTACAAAATTTATTTCGCTGGCTTCTTCTTCAAAAGAGGTTCTTATTAATACTGACGTGTTTCCACGTTTAAAAACTGCCTCGACTATGTCAATCAATTTTACATTTATTTTTTTAGCAGACTTATAGCTCTTCCATTCTCGGATATTTTCAATTTTATGTTCTTTTGCTATTATATTTTTTCTGGAAGAACGAATTACATCGAGAAGTTGATCGTAGTCATATATGTTCCAAGTTTTCTTTATTGATGTTTCAATATTACCATGTACCCCATCAGTGGACATATGGGTGTGTCCTTTTGTTAAATATCTTAAAGTAATTTTATCAACATGGGCCAATTCTTCACTATTTACAATTTGAACCAGCGAAGAGTATATGCACCAGTTTTTGTTCTGGGCAGAACAATTGTCGCAATAAAAAGTAAAGATACTTTTTCCTGACTCAATTTCTAATATTATGCAAAGAGCCGAAGTTATTGAATCTGATTTCCTCCCTTCAATAACTTCGTGCCACATTATACAATAGGCCGTTTTGTTGGATGACAAATCTTTTGTACTAGATATTGGTTGCGAATGTCTCGTTGAATACAACTAGCCGGCTTGTAAAAAACACTCTTTGGACCCCGGAAGGATTGGTAGGAGTAACACTTTTTGTAGATCCATAGAAAAAATTATTTCTCCAGGAAACAAAACTCTAGTTGCATCAATTTTGTATTGAGTTTTAGCTGAGTTAGCTTTATTAATATGATCTTCATGAGACTTTAATGTATACTTCTCAATTTCTGTCTCGCTCTTCTTTAATTCGTATTCGGAACAATTAGGACACTCATCTGATTTGGGCATACAGAGAGAAATATTTAGAGATTTTAAAACTTTTCTGTAAGACTCAATTTGGCACTTTTCTGTTGGGTAATTTATCCGTGACCAAACGTACTGGCAAGCTAAAACGGGCGAAGAGACTTCGGAAAGCTTGAATTGTCAGCTCGGACGTCGTTGTCCTCATTTGGAAATTCACGGGCCATTTGGAATGGGCATCCAAGATTAAAAGAAACATTGATTCATTGATTGGTCCTGCAAAGTCGGCGTGTAAGCGAACCCATGGTTTATCCGGCCAGTCCCAAGGATGTAGAAGGGCCCATGGTGGATTGGTTCTGTTCTCCAGCCACTGACTGCAACTTTTAACGCATTCTTCGATCTGCTTGGCGATTTTGAACGATTAAATCAAAACTATAAAAGGAATGACTTTCCTTTACGCTATGAAATCGGACATCGATTTACAAGGATAAAAAATTAAAAGCAGACTTGAAAAAGCCAGAACTGTCCAAGGAACACGAAACCACCATTCTCTTATCCCACTTAGCAAATCTGAATAAAAAATATCTCGCTTCTCGGGTGAAGAATCCTTATTAATAGTTAAAGTATGTGATAAGAACTTGGCATTGGACACACGATCTGAATTTATTCCTGGACCATATGTTGCCATAGTTTTTGACAAAATGCTATATTTTGGGGTTGTTGTGGAAACAAAAGACAAATATCGAGAATCACTAATCAGTTTCATTCACCCTCACGGTATCTCAACTTCTTATAACTGGCCCAATCGAAAAGATGAGCACTGGATTCAAGAGTGTGAAATACCCTGCCCTGGTAACCGTCCAAAATCGCCAAGGGGAAGGCATTACTACTTTTCAAATGAGTGTTTATTAAAGGCCAAGACACTATTTAAAAAAAGTTAATTAGGATTTTAATTAAAAATTATCTGTAAATTTTTTTCACATTTTAAATATTTCATCTCAAAAATATTTCATAAAAAATAAGAATATAAAATTAAAAATTAAGTTCTTTGAAACCTAGCAATAAAAAGTTGTCGAAATTTCTGGTAATTTTGGAGGGGATTTTTAAATATTAAATTCCACCCCGCCTAAGCTCAAGCACTGAAGTTTTGCGAAAGATGCTAAAAATTGCCAATTTAAAAAAAAATTGTTTTGATAGACATGGTTTCGTCGCCCACACCAAATTTGACTGAGGCCTTTCTATTCATAAGAAGGTGCTTATTTGAAATTTTCGTTGAATTTGGATGTGGTATATTTCGTTAAATAAATTATAAGTGCCACCCCTCTATCCAGCTCGTACACTGCAGTTTTGCGAAAACGCGAAAAATGGCCAATTTCAAAAAATTCGTTTTGATAAAAATAATTTGGTCACCAACACCAAATTTAAGAGGGACCATTCTTTGTGCAAGGAGGTACTTATTTGAAATTAATATTGAATTCTGAGATGGACCCCTATGTAAAAACGATGTTTTGCGCTACCCCACCAAACAGATCTTATATCGAAAACTAAAGCCCATAGAGTAAATTGGAAGCCAAATTCGGAAGCCGGATTAACCCCAAAGCAATTTAAGAATTTTTGTGCCCACCCCTCATTAGTTAGTAGACGCTGGACTCAGGAAAACAAAATTCGTATTTGGAATCTTGGATAATACTAATACAGATGCATTTATATTTTATTTATATTTTACTCCGTAACTGAAATAAGGCGAAGCGTCTACAGCTGACATCGGCAATTCACCAAAACGACTACCTCAGGGGAAAGTTTCGTTTGGCCGACTTCTCATTTGGCCGACCACAAAATACACGTTACGCCGACTGTACATTTGGCCGGGCCCTAAATGGGTTAGAGTGTGCAATAACTGGTGGCTTTACCGGGGAGTCGGGGTCCGGCTCTTGTAACCCATAAGGGCGGTGGCGCACTGGGAGATGTTAGCTCTGATCAAATGGTCCTATCTCCACCTCCGACTTTGGTCAGGTTTGGGCTGGATACGGAACTTCGGTTCAGGCTAACGGAGAGGGTCCAGGCAAATTGGCCGCCTTGGCGGATTGGGTAGCCTGCTGTGGGGCGGCGGGCCTCCGTATGCGGGCACGGCGGTCCTGTTCCCCGGCCTTTTGGGAACCCCCGGGATCTCCGGTGCCAGCTGTGCCGGGTTACTTGGGCTGCTGTGTGCTCGTCGTTCCCCTTTAGGAGCTCTCTCCAAAGGTTTTGCCTCCTTACCTACGTAGGTAGGGTGTCGGCTGGAGTTGCTATAGCATCCATTCTAAATCCCACTGTTGTGTGCGAAGTGGGGATTGGTCCACCCATTGCTGCACCTTCTGCTAGGTTGAGTGGCTTGCGTCAAAGGTGCGACCATCAGTGGACTGCTCATTTGTCCGACTGACCATTTGGCCGACTACTCATTTGACCGACTGCTCATTTGGCCGACTACTCATTTGGCCGACTACTCATTTGGCCGACTACTCATTTGGCCGACTACTTATTTTGCATTTGCCCGTTCTATAAATCAACCTAACACTAAAGACATATAGAAGGACAGGCTATAGTGAAATGAGCAGTCGGTGAAATGAGCAGTCATACAAATGAGCAGTCGGTCAAATGGGCAGTTGGTCAAATGAGCAGTCGGTCAAATGAGCAGTCGGCCATATGGTCTGCTTATTTGGCCGACCGAAAAGTCGACCAAATGAGCTGTCGGCCAAATGGGCATTCGGACATATGAGCAGTCGGCCAAATGAAAAGTCGGTGAAATGAGGAGTCGGCCAAATGCACACCACCCTACCTCAGTACCTCTATAAATATATTGGATACCGCAAAACTGGTGGCGATAACAAAATGGTAACACGAAATGTTTCGACTATACTAAAGTATAATAGATGATGCCAGACTACCATTATTTCAAAAAAATTTCTGAATTAAATATATTTACTGAACTGTGAGTTTTAATAATTAAAATTTTTACCAAAATACGTGACTTTAGTATATTTCGTATAGTCTAAACATTTCACCAGGCCTGCGGTATTCAATATATTTATGGAAGTAATCGTTTTGGCGAATTGCCGATGTCAGTAAACGCTACAAAGGAATATATTATTATAAATATTATATATTTATACTGATATAGTTATTTTTTATTTAGTTTTAGTTCCATTGTATCATAATCACATTTTTTAGTTTTTCCTAATGAATACAATTTCGATGGTGCCCCTAATTTCTATATTTCTAGATGCCCTAAGCAATTGCTTTTTTGCCTTATGGTTAATCCAGGGCTGGCTAAGAGAACCAATTTTCATATTTTGAAGAGCTTTACGAATCATGTTACCGAAAAAAATGTTTATTAAGTAACGAAACTCTATAGCCAAAATGCATGAAATTTCAAAAAATCATAACTTTTCAAATTTTTGAAATTAGCCCGCTAAACTGCAGGAGGCTTCATATTTAGGATAAATAAACCAGGGAAAAAATTTGGGCGAAATCCGTCTCTATCGAGCAACAACGCTTGACGATTTCACGTGGAATGACCCTGACTGCATAGTTATTGCACAATGACTGTAATAGCATCTATTTTTCAGTAGACCATTTTATGGTGATTGTAATATTGCTACAATTTCAGATTATAAACAACAGTCTGAAATATGACTGTAATATATTTGTAAGAACATCTCTTTAAAATATTTAGTGTGGCTGCATTAAGTCTACAATTGTAGCCTTAATGGAACCTGGGTGATGGGCTCAAAAATACCTCAACCAGAAAAGGCTCTATGAGATACAATTTGTGGTGCAGCCAGCCCGTACGGAAATATGCGTCTTAGTTTAGAAAGGAACCAGCATATTAAAGGATCAAGTCTTAGACTAAACTGAAATAAACCACGCTTTTGGCTATCTCAAATTATGACACATTTAAGACGCTTACATTTCTTCCGCAGTCTGTATCTTGACCTGACTGGAAAAGGATTTAGCGCAGTGTTTTTTGCTCACATCAAGAATGTATATTATTATATTTATAATCTAATCAATTTCATTTCGAAATCTTACTATCTCTTAAATGTTGTTCTTTGCTCTAAAATCTCATCGCTAAATTTCTATTAATCCAACTTTTATTTTGATTAAATTCCGGATAAAGACTTATTTTACAGAGGTACTGAATATCATTAATTAATCGAGGTATTAACCATTTTGTTTCTTAAAGAATACGTCTTGTCGCCTCTATGTCTTTGTGTAATAAAGCATTGGAAACAGCGTATGGGCATTTGACCAATGGATGCATTACATTGAAGGAAATCGAAGAAGATTTTTCATTTTCTAAACAGGAATCATTGTTTTACCCCAAGCTAATGTTTCTGGGTTTCGCAACATCAACTACGATCCTATTTATCGAATATTATATCCGCATTGCCATTAAAATTAAATTTAAGATTAATATTAATTAATGTAGTTATTGATATACGGAGAATATTTGTAAAAATGAAATATTAGATTAATAATAAATAATTGATTAAATAAAATTCATTTAGGGCCGTTAAAAGCCGTTAGGGCTATAAATCTAACTAGGACGATATTTTCTTATAGCAATTAAATAAGCTTTCCGTTAAAATTGCTAAAATAACATTGAGATTAGATAAAGAAACATTAATTCTTGACAGGTATTATTTCAAGCTGATAATATACGGAATACATAATCCCAGATTTTTTCCTTTACCACTAACAAAATTAATATTTTTCAAATGCAAAAAAAATTTTAATTATATCTTGCAACTTTTTTTCCCTAATTGATATTTATTTTTACAATTTGCGAAACCTTTCATCTTCATTGTAATGGGGAAAAATTCATTGTAAAATTTTAGTATCGGGTAGATGATCATAATAAAATTGGCAGTTTTCTGATTCAAAGTCAATTTCTTTTATTTTGTGACAGAAAATCTTCAAATACGTCATTTTAGGGTGATTCTCTGAAAAGGTTATAGAATTATAGTTATACACAGCCACAAAACAATTTGAAACGATTCTCATTAAAATCTTCCAAATAACTTTTAGTAGTTTAATAACTATAACAATTTGGCCTGCTTGCTAATCGTAACCATATTGTAAGTATTTTAAGAGTTTTACCATGCTTTAATATTCCGTGTTATGGGGGAAAATATATTATTAAATAAGAATTTTACTTACTGAATATTTCTGATCAAATTGGAATTTTTCCTGGCCAACGTTCATTACTTTTTCCTTTGTGACAACAGTACAGTGCTATAAAAATTTGCTCTGGTTGATAATTGAAGACGTGTCTTCGAAGAGCGTACACCAAATATATAATGTATAAAATACTTTATAATTTAGACTGAATTTCCCTGTATGAATTTAAATATATTGTGTTCCTAATTTACCTGGTTTAATATTTTTTGTAGTTTCACGAAAAAAAAGAATTTCACTGTATAATAAGGAAATTGAATTTTCCACGTATCAGCTGATTACATTACATTTTCTTTTAAGATATGCTTATTGGTGAAAGGCGTCGCCAAATTCAAAGAACCAAAATAAAATCGTAATATCCAAAATATTTTTATTCTAATTAACGAGGGAATCTTTAAAATGCTTAACTATCTATAACAAGTTACCACAACCCGGTTGGATGTTGGCTATCATGTACGCCGAGGCTTAAATGTTTATAAGTTAATATAATTAAATTACTAAGTTGGTTTATATTATATGAGTAATAGGTAATTACGCCTAACTCAAACTTTTCGAAAATACTCTAGAGAAAACGGTTTAGTTTCAATCAAGAGATTTTAAACATTTTTAAGGCGATAATGTTAAGAAATAAAAATTACGACTTTTCTAACAGGTCTGCTCACAAAGAGCACTGACGTCAAATACTGCATTAAAAATTGGCACTGTGAAAATTGCCATTCTTAGATTTTTATGTACTGTCAACAAACCAAAATAATGCAATTCCGGTACAATTTGACTTGGGGCTTTCAGTTAGAACAAAGCCAAGTAGAAATCTTTCCACTGTCAATCAACATCGTTAAGTTAATTTTATGCTAGTAATCAAGTAGTGAGAATAAAGTTATTTTCAAATTCTGCCAGTTTTGGCCGAGAACTATGCAATCCGGTTTATCGATGAATTTTGTCGAAAAAGCAGGATATGATGGAAGCCCTAGCAGAAAATGATCGAAAAGAAATAACCACAAGCCTACAAAACTAAGTGATATGATATCACAGAGACTGTTTTATATATAGGGTAAACAAGTTTGTTTATATATTTCACTAATATTTAAGTGTGAAACCTGTTATTCTGTAGCACCAGTTTTGGCATATTTTTATTTGATTTCACGAGTTTCTTTTCCTTTTCACAAAAAACAAGTTAAGCATTTTAGTCCAAACAAACAAGTTTTGCATTTTGGTCCAAACTATCCCATAATTTGTTAAACTCGTAACAGGGTTGTTTTAAGAAAAAGCCAAACGCAATATGTTTAATGTGCTGAAAAAATTTCGAAAACCTTTCTTTTCGGCTCGACCCTTTTTTGTTTGTAGCATTTGATAACGTGTAAGGATAGCTTGTAGGAGTTAAGCCGCAACTGTATTGTGTACAAACTTCACTTCTACAAGTTCCCGAAGCAGTTACGAAGGATAGGTTAACCTGTTTGATATTGAGAAAACTGCAGACGGAAAGCTACCTATAAATATCAACGACAATTTGGTTAGTACATAATCAAAACGGACCAAATATTAAAAAAAACTGTTAAAATCAATAACATCCGGATATATCAAAATAAATTAACTTACCTTAACACCCAGTTCCCTGAGCGTTTGATTGGAAGAAGCAGTCCAGTGCGATGGCCTCCTTGGTCCCTAGATTTGAATCGACGGAGTTTTCGTGAAGGAGAAAAGGTTAGAAGATGCCAGTCACCAGCGAAGAAGACTTGCGTCAGATAATTATTGCAGCATTTCGACTCGTAGCTCCAGCTTTGGTCCGAGGTTCATTTCAAAATATGCCGTATCGCGCAAGAACGTGTATGGCAGCAGATGGTGGAATTATTGAATCTCATTTAGGATAAGAGTAGTACATATATTAATTTTTAAACAATTTCGAAAATTGTTTTTCTTTTAAATTTAATTACCAATAAAACAAACTAGTTTAAATAACGTTCATTTTTAACAGTCAATTTAGATTACTTTTATTTTTAAATCATTTGTGAAAAGGCTAAGGTCACCTACTAGAGAAAAGGATTTCCGTCTGCGGATTGAGATAGTCAGACTGATATCTTATCTCAATCCCCAGACGGTAATGGCAAGTTTTTCTCTGCTTCCACCTTTAACCCCCCTCCCCTCCGCTGCTATCTTATCTCAATCCGCAGAGGGTAATCGCAAGATTCTCTCTGCTCCTTTTATCCCCCTACCCAGTCCGCAGACGGTAATTGCAAGATTTTCTCTGCTTCTCCCCCTTTATCCCCTCTACCCAATCCGCAGACGGTAACAGCAAGATTATCTCTGCTTCCCCCTTTTATACCCCTACCCAATCAGCAGAATTTGTTATCGCTTCCATTCACCATAATTTTCATTCTCCAGAATTTGTTTTCCTCGGCCAATTTTTTGGAGGATGAATTTCACCCCTCTTTACCTGATCACCAGAATTTATCGCTACAATTCCAAAACTCTATATCTCCCCTTCTTTGTTCACCCGTTAACCATAATTTATAATCTCTAGTATATGAACAATAAGAGAATGGCCAAGCTTATTTTATAAAAATAACTATTTTAAAAGTCTTCGCTTAAATTTCAGTCATACAACCGTAATTGTAAATTGATAAATATTAAAAAGAAAATGATGTTCAATCGCAACAGACCCTTAGTTCTTTTTTCAAATACAAAGGGGCTATTATAACAAGTCGGTCAAGCCCGTAATATTACCTCTCCTCGGAGGGGATCAAGTTTATTCCCCACGCGTCGACTCACAACACTATAATTACGCTTAATCAAAACTGTTTTATAACGGTGATACATGTGTTTTTTAAAAAACAAAATTTAAAAAATGGAAATTTAAGTTTATACATTTCACCAAAACCTTCCACGATAAATTTACAAGAATTTAATCCCGTTGTTGCTACATCGAAAATTTACTTGGTACTAGGTTGTTAATTCCGTTTGCAAGCTTGAAAAAAAACAAAAAAATTAGTTTATTGTTCTTTAGACCGGGTTTTCACAATGACTTAAATTCTATAAAACACCTACTTAAACAATTATAAAATATCACAGCAATAATATAAAATTAATTAGAAATTACACAATTCTAAATGTATTACCACATTAGTAATTAGGGTGAAGGAGAATACGGTTGGTCTGGATCAATGCAAATAAAACATCGTAAATATGAATTATCCCTCACATTATCAGGGTTGTAGAGACATTATCAACACATCCGATAAACGAAATAAAACCAATCGATCAGGCATCAGAGCTAAATTAACCAATAGAAAAATATAATAACGCAATCAAGCACCAAATTAATACAAAATCAAAAAAAGACAATCCAAACACCAATAGAAATAACAAGAAGCGAAACACACCTTACCATTACAAAGCACAAAAAGCCACTAAACGACAGCTCGTATATCAACAAACGTCAATCCAAAGCCACCACATTAACACAAATTTTAAGGCAAAAACAAACCCGTAAAATAAATTACGTTCGTAATTTATTTTTAGTCGTAGCTACAATCAAACCGGATAAGTTACAGGACACAACGAATACAGTTCAAAGGTCGTTCGAAATATGACCAGAAGAAGCTAATAAGTTTGACACTTTTCGGAGTAGTACGAATGGATTTCCACGTATGACCAGGAGGAACAAATAAGTGTGACACTTATCAGAGCTGTACGCGACGCTTACAATGTATGACCAGAAGTAAAAAAGAAGTGTGACACTGATCGAAATCGACTGACGGTTTGCTTTAAACGTATGAGCAGAAGTAACAAATAAGTGGGACACTTATCCAAACAGTAATGCTTTCAACGTAGATATTTAAAGTAGTCCGTGAAACAGAGGCCAAATTTAAGTCGATTGGTTTCATCTGGCCGGACCTGGCAAATATGAATGGTAGTTTCTGAAAGGTCTAGCACTGGGGAGTATCGGAAAAACTGGTGAACCGTGAACGAGACGCCCAGCTTTCCCCCAAATGGGGTTCAAAGGGGGAAAACGAAAATTTACCTATTTTTGAATGCTTATAACTCTGCAACCGCTCATCGTAATTACTTGTGTAATGGCTCATTCTAAAGATTACACTTTCGCTTAGATCCGAAGATATAGCTCGTCGACGTTTGGCAAAGACTCAATATATTCAATGAGATTTTAAAATATTATTTGAAGAAAATAATCGAAATCGAAAAGTATATTTTATTCTTTTTTAATTATACTTTAATATAGATTATACTGACTGAAATTGTCAGGGGTCTTCCATAAAGAACGCGGTGAGGTTATATTTCCTTTAAAATGGATTATTATAAATGGCGCCATGCAGAAAGTGCTATCACATTAGGGAAATCTTGGATTTTAGAAGACGATATTTTCGATAAACTTGAAAGTTTACTGGTCAGTAAACGAACTTTGTTATGACTAATTTAGGCTGAAGAAAGGTCAAATAATTCTAGTCAGGTACCTCCGTGAAAGATTTGCACTTTATCAACATTCCGTAAATGCAAATTATCAAGCGGCTATTTGGAGTAGAAGTTTGGAAAAACGAACAGCTTCACCTACACTCTGAGCAATTACTGTAAATGAACACTAATTTCACCGTTAAATTAACATTTATATGAAGGAACAGATTAAATGTATAAGTGGTGTTATATACACACCATTTTGGGCTGTTTGCCAAAATAATATATAATTATTTTTTGTTCTCATTTTAATTAGTTTAGCATTTAATAACATTTTTTTTATGAATTTCATCTTAGTTCACGAATTTAAAATTTACAAATGGGAACCCCAATAGGCTTTTCAACGTATTTCAGGGTACTTTTGGTACTTCACACATTCCGTTGTAACCGATCTAATTTCAATAATGTTTTTCTTACCTATAGGCAGAAGAAAATAGGGGAAGTACGTATCTGTAGCTTTGAGCCGTAGAAGTCGTCGTGTGACCCACGAAAACGCCTTTTTACGCATAATAAACCAAACTGAAAAAGTAGTCCTACTTTTGTTTTGATTCAACACGGCTATAATCGACGAAAGCAAATACGCCTTAGCTCAAATAGCAGAGAATGAGAAGGGCAATATGTCACAATTGTTCAATTTAAGAAAAATGACTTTTTAAACGATGTATTCATCCGCGATTTCCCGCCAAACCGTTTTGGCGCGAAAATTCGTGAAAAGTGACGCCTTTCCAAAGCTGACTAGAAGTGTACTTCCCCCTATTTTCTTCTGCTATAGGTCAATGTGTGTAAAACATAAACCTGTATAAATAGGGTCTTTAACATTCTTTATAAAGTATAAGTGGGCTGTTTGCCAAAATGATATATAATTATTGTTATGTTTACTTTTTAATTAGTTTAGCGTTTAATTTCATTTTTTTATTAAATTCATCTGAATTCACAAATTTAAAATATAAAAATGGGGACATTAAACGACTTTTCAACGTAGTTCCGGGGACTTTTAGAAATTCACACATTCCGTAGAAACCGATCTCCACTCCTCATAGGTTTCTTAGCTAGAGCTCATTTCTGTGTAAAAAAATTATTCTTTATAAGTAGAGTCTTTTACATTCTTTTTAATGTATAAGTGGGGACATAGACACACCATTTTGGGATGTTTGCCAAAATGTTATACAAATATTGTTTCGTTGTCTTTTTAATTTGCTTAGCATATAATTACATTATTGGATTAAATTCATTTGAACTCACGAAATTAAAATTTAAAAATGGGTTCCGGGGACTTTTAAAAATTCACACATTCCGTAGAAACCGATCTCCACTTTTTATAAGTGGGGCTTTTACATTCTTTATAATGTATACGTGGGGACACACCATTTTGAGCTGTTTTTCAATATGTTATATAATAATTGTTTTGTTGTCTTTCTATTTAGTTTGGTTTATGATTAGAATTTTATGAATAATTTCACTAATTTTCTAAAAGGTAACTTCAATGATCTTTTTAATGGATTACTGGGGATCACACTGTTTAATGCATATGCGGGGACATAAATATATAGAAATCTATCGGTCGAAATTGTAATTAAAATCGATTTTTTGGTCCACAGCTGTTCGTCCAGGAGAAGACATCGAAATTTTTGGGGATATCTTAGGACTTCAGTACATTTTTACTACTGGCGACAGCTATTGATAGTGTGAGAATTTCCAAAGTATCCAGATCTATTATGAAAAGTTTGTATGGTTATCTGTGGGGACATTTATGATATTTTAAATTTAAACTGTAGTTAGTCTAAAAACTTAAATTAAATAGTTTTTATCTCTGGGGAAAAATGTCCCCACATGTTTTGTGGTTCCATGTTGGTGGCTCAAAAGTCTGCGCACAGGCCCACTTGTCAGACTTGTATGCAGACTCACAATAGTTAAATACAACGAAATAGATGTAAAACAACTTAAAACAATGGTATAAAAGATAATGCCGAGCCGTGTTCTGCTTTTTTCTCACGACGCTCCTTGTGTATAATTCCGAAAGGGACGAAACGCTTGAACGTCATTAAGACAAACCAATTGTAACGTTTGTTTGACTGGCCTAAAAGAGCAGTTTCCTATTTGATTTTATTTCACTTTAACAAAGCTAATAAAACACGGACAATATAATCACGAGATATTTATCCACCGTTTTTTCCCTTAAAGTTTGAGAGAACGTTCTCATATCTTTCGATGAGTAAATTAAATGTGGATTTCGCCGTTGTCTTTAGATTTCGGTAGTTTTGGCAAATTTTATTAAATACCCTTTCACTAAAAAGTGCTAAGTAGCCAAAAATTCTTAACTAGTGGCATGATTATTTCTTATACTCTCATTTATTTTGAAGCCAAATCTACGGAACACTTTGATATAGAATTTATGAAAAATATTTTAAGTACAATCCCAATGTTAACCCTTATACCAAAACAAATTGATTTATCAAATGGTTAGGAATAGCGTGCAATACCATTTTATCATACTCTTGTCCCTTAAGGCTCTTATTTTTGTTTGCCATTCCATATAGTTTTTTTGGTTATAATAAAAGAAAAGATAATTTAAAAGGTTAATTAATTCAACCATATAAGCCTTTGCAATGTTGGTTAAAAAAGTTAGTCTTATATTAATAAATTTCAGATAGTCAAGATGGATTGGTTTTTATATATTTTAAAGAACTAGACTGAAACAAACTGAAAAATCGGAAATAACCGAAAACTTTTAAATAAAATATCTTTAAAATTATTAAATTAACCCTTCGAAATTTTTGTTTTGTAGGTCTTTTTCCAAAGTAAAAGTCTCTTTTAATGAAAAATGAGTGACATTTTAATTTGGTATTTTTGATCTGACTTGTTAATCTCATTTCTTAAATGTATCCATTAAAAAAGCTTGCCTTTGAAGTCAACATTTATCCATATAACTTGGGTTTCTAATGTTCATTTCATTTTAATCAGTAACTTAATGAAGTTATTTATTCAGTTTAATGAAAGTAATCATGTAAACTCTTTATTTATCCGTTTTACAATATTTAGCAAAAAAGAAAATGACATTAAAATAGATGATCTATAGACCGCCAACGAAGCTCCCGGAGGAAACGTGCTCAAGATGGAAGCAGCGTTACCCCGTTGCACGGCTATCGCAATACGTAATTCCTTTTCAATTAATAAGTAATTTGGTCATCAATGCATAGCAGGTTGTTTTCTTTTATTACTGCGCTGTGTTGTGAAGTATTCTGCTCAAGATGAGAAATATCTCTATAGATACAAAACAATTGAACAAGTTTAACAACATTGAAATTGTTGAAAGGATCTAAGGACTGATATAACTTTTATTCGGCAACATTTTATTAATCGCTTTTTATTTGTTGACAAGGGTCCGACTCACGAAAAATTTCATGAGATTTGTATAATAACTCCAAGATTTAGAACAACAAAAACAAGTACCCACGCCAATGGGAGGTGATCTGCTTCCTCCCCTTTCGATACTGAAGGTTAAACGCTAACGCGTGACCTATTGTCCGAAAAGGGGCCGAACGCCTCGAAATGTTATTTATTCGCTTGGTCCATTTCCATTGTGTTATTGCATTTAGTAACTCCCATTTCGTTTTGACGGTATTGTCAATTCTACGAAGTCGTGTACACTTTCACATATCGCTTAAAATTACTTAACTAAACCATATTGACGTGATGTATTGTTATTTCACATCGACAATTTAAGTTTGGACGTTCCTCATTACAATAATAATAACAATTCTAGTTTTCTCTGTGGAATAGCACACACTATGTTTTCTCGTTTTATCGATTTATAGAGAACCAAAGTGCATTATCAATCAATGAGCACGTTAAAAATACCCGTTTGTTGTTGGTGAGCTAAGCAGTACTAGCCAGTCTAACAGCTTGAAAAATTTGAAAAACATTATAAGAATGTTTTCTTTTCTCCACCATGAAGACACGCTATAATTTTCGTATAGCAGAAATGCTGATCGGGCCGCAACCATGTGTAAGACATCCTGTGATCTAGTTTACTCGTGATTGAGCATGTATGATTTTCGTCAAACTTATAAGTCGGCGGCAATTACAGAATATCGTAGGTATGGTAAAATAGATGTATTTCTCAGGAGATTTTACTTTTTTGGATTAAATTCCGTTTGCCACATTTTACATTTGCATTTGACCGATCATTTAAGCTTACCTTTAGAATTATTTGAGATTATGATTTCGAAAATATGCAATTATTTTTAAAATTTTCAATTATGATTTTCGCATTGATTTCCGGTTCTATAAAGTAATTTTGGGACTGATATTCCCACTAATTACAGAACTTTCCATGTAAAGCATAGTAATTTGAACTGCTTACACGTTTTTCTAAGCCTTAAATATAATCCGTTAGTGTTGCGTAACAACTTTTCTTATTTTGATCTGTCGTCTGCATTAACTTTCTAGCTCGAAATGACTGTATAGTAATAAAATCGAGTAATTTAATCAAAAATCTGTTAATAGCCTGTACAAAGAAGCCATGTCATAAACTTGAATTACAATATTTACAAATGCTCTGCTGTACCATTGACAATGGCTATTTATTAATATTTGAATAGTATATGAGGATATCGAAGAATACAACGTCTGACAGACCTTGTTGATACGGAACTAGATTTTTTCGTACGAAAGCCAGATATTTTATGGGGAAGTGTCGGTTAACACACATTTCGCAGCAAGAACATTGCGGTGCAAGGATATCTTGGGTTACATATTTTAACTTTCTTGCATTTATCATTACATAATTATATATATGAACGACCATTTCAAACACCATTAAGTAGTCCATAGTAAAATGGATGTCTATGGACTTTGGTCATTATTAATAGCCAGATAATTAATTTTATTAGGGGCTTGTATAATAACAGTGGTGTAGCATGAGAGTAAAGTGGAACTTTTCTCAAAATAAAAATTATTTAAGAAGAACGACAAATAAGTAAAATAACCACGAACAATGAAGCTGCCCTTTATGGCAAAAGATACACCACTACTTAATTATCTCAACTGACTTTAAAGGGTAAGATAACTCCGTAGCTAAGGCTAATGCCACCTTTTTAAGTGAAAAAATGGGTTGGTTATGTCGCAGTTATATAACTTTTTAATTCCACCATTCATTAAAACAAAATTAAAGAATTACCCCTCAAAGAGAACCATAGTTGTTATTATAATACAGCCAATTTGGATTTTTTATGAAAACTGAAATGAAGTATAAAAATTTATCATTATTTAAAAACCTAGGGAACGGAGCAATAATGCGAGACGGTACATGAAATCTGGTCCAAGAAGCAACGCAAGCCACCATAAAAAAAATCTCATTAGAGAAGAAAAGAATGTTCGACAAGCAGTTAAAAACATCAGCAGATTTGCGAACATCTACCAACTCTGCCGAGGAATTGTGTTTATCTTCTGCACTTTGGCTTTCGTTCACAGTGTCTACCGATATTTTGTTCTCTACTTAAAATATCCGACAGTCGTGGACGTCGAGGTGGTATTCCCCAAGGAGAATGCCAAACCAAGCGTCACATTTTGTTCTAAAAATGGGTAACTAAACTTTTCTTGACAAAACCTTATAACAGATTTTCCAAAAACCTTCATACATCTAAATATTGGTAGTCAGTGTTAACAAAATGTTTGATTCAAACACGTAATGGTAGGCGGGATCATACTCAAAATCTTGTTCGATTGTTACAGAAAAGGGCCTCGGTTGTAGTTGGTGGTGCGAATAACTCTAGGCAGCTAAAACACGCATGGCACTTAAGACGCCGAATAAAAGACAAGTTCACACGTATCGTTTCCAGCTTTCATCGGTTCGTAGGGTATGATAAATGGTTTGTCAGTGCATTTGATTTACAAGGCGTTTAAATGAAAAACAAGTTGCACAAATATAGTTTGAGAGCTTCGATGTAGTTGGCATCTGCGTTTAAGGTTTAAATAATCGTTAATCAGAAGCAGTATCAACCAAGTTACGAGCAGAGGTTTAATTGACATCGAACAGTTTTCATAATGGACAAATCGAATCACAAGCTAAACACTACAAGTACACTCTGTTAAATAAGTCTTCGGCCGTTTAGATTTTGGCACTTATTTGCTATTATCTCAAAAACTATGAAAGATAGCAAGTTGAAACCAATTTCATTTTTAATATTTTACTAATATCTTTCATACCTATATCTTGATTAACGTGTAGCATTTCCATATCCGCCGGAAACGCCAAATATCGTTTTTAACAACTATTTTAATAATGATGTTACGCCCCTGAAACCTGCATTTTTGGATTAACAAGGGTTGATTCATATTTAGAAAGTGTCATTGTTATCCGTCTACGTCGAACGGCTGCTAAGATATGGCCTATCGAACATTCGGGTCTCATTCGGAAAATTCTAAAATGCCTAATTAATCAATATTATTAATCCGGCATATAACCACAGCATTCCAACAACTCGTTAAATAATATATATATGTTTATTTTGTTACCCGCAATGAAACGACGAAAGTTGTTTTTTTCGTCAACAATAAGATATTATTTCTCGGTCACCTCGAGCATTTTAGAATTTTCCGAATGAGACCCGAATTTTCGGTAGGCCATATCTTAGCAGCCGTTCGACGTAGCCGGATAACAATGACACTTTCTTAATATGAATCAACCCTTTAGAATCCAAAAATGCAGGTTTCAGGGGCGTAACATAATTATTAAAAGAGTTGACAAAAACGATATTTGGCGTTTCCGGTGGATATGGAAATGCTACACGTTAATCAAGACATAGGTAAGAAAGATATTAGTAAACTATTAAAAATGAAATTGGTTTCAACTTGCTATCTTTCATAGTTTTTGAGATAATAGCAAATAAATGCCAAAATCTAAACGGCCGAAGACTTATTTAACAGAGTGTACAGAATCAATTTGAACACAATTACTCTAAAAATGATAACGAGTCTATTTTTGAAGCAAAGCTTTCCTATCACCCACTCAAATGGCGAAATCTTTGTCATTATCGTAGGCATGGTAAAAGTTAACGATTTTAATTACAATTTTGATCGTTTCCAGATCTACAAAGCAATTGTATTCCTACATTTTAAATAAAAATAAAAATATACTGGGCCCTTTCATTGACACCTCTATTTTTATTCCTTCGTTAAATAGTTGGAAGTTTTCTGAAATATCAAAGTATAGTAGCAAGTTCACTAAAATGGCAGAAGTGACAAGTGATCAGGTAAGAAAGATTTATTTGTAAACATGGAACACTCAACAGCGAAACTTTAAATCGGGAATGCGAAATTATTAACACTACTGAAATAAGAAAAGGGCGCTGAAGACTTGAAAATGTAAAGTTGCACAGTGTAGGAATTCCGGGTCAACTAGGGTCATGGGCCAACAAAATCAAGAACTGACTTTCGTATCGCAATGGGGCCATTGAGACAAACGGTGGACTAGTAGCAGCGCTCAATGACAGAAAGGTTCATGAGAAAGTAAGGCCTTTTCCGAATAAATTAAGAAGAGTTGGAACAAGGCTTATCATTGGTTGAAAGGCAATATCACAAGCCTTGTTATCGTTGAGTGCTAAAATAAAATATTTTATTCTGCCTCTACAATAGAGGCTGACAATACAACTATTGAAATATGTGACCAGTTCTGGTCTCGTTTTTAGAAGGATAAACTTGCTTTGTGGCCCTTTCTTAGGTTTGGCTCCCAAAAACATTTACAAGTTTCGATACGGGATTAGGAATCTCAAAATCGTTTCAAATTTTAAAAAAACTGATTTTGAGATTTCAGAGTAGGATTTTAGTGTTAATTTCTGGTTTTAGACGAATTTGAGATTTTGGATTGGATATTTGGCCAGATTTAGGGATTTTTAAAGTGAATTTCAAAATTTCTTAATTATTTTTTCTCTATTGTGTATGGTCTTTACGTCAAACACTTCAAATATAGACCGCGTGAAGCTGACTTACTAAAACGGGACCAGACTTATATGTTGCATGTTGAACGCATCCACAGTCCGGTTCTCTTGTCCCAAAGGGTTTTTTAATAGATGTTTTTATGTTTTATATTCTAACGGCTAAATTTAATTTCTGAACTCAGTTATTTGAGCTCGAGAACCTAACGTTGGAATTAAATTCTTCGACTTTGTTCGATATGCCACAAGAACCAGAAAACATCTTCATATCATGCACAATTGACAATGGAGTTCAATCGCGAAACGTTTCGGAGACTCTTTGCTCGTACGTTTTAAAAATCTTTATATTACGAAATACAAAAAAAATGATATAAAACGTTCTGTAACGCTGATTAGAAAACAGCAGTTTAATCCCATAGTATGGAACTTTTTACTCTGTTACTCTCTAAACTATTACGTGAATAACGGGAGATTATTCTCGGATTGGAAACCCGACGATCAATGTAATTTTTACTTATTAAATAACCACGTCTTAAAGCTAATCGAGGTTTATTCCCGAAATTGGACAGCCCTCACTGTGCGCCTGGATCTATTAAGTAACTTCGACTTGGCCTTCAAGGACGTTATTTGGGAGGTGAATGTGCACGATCCCAAATTATACCCGGAGTCAACTTTTGTCGATCTCTTCGCTACCCCAGACAAAATTTCGATGGTGTATTTCACCCGGGTACTTGGCGTCTTAGACTCTCTTGCTTTTAATTTCTAATTATATTAACTATTTTTATATATTAACATGCAGTCGACTATTAATTATTTACCGCCTCCTTTTGGGAAGAGTTGTTTGCAGTATGGCTCGAAAGAAGTCTATGGAGATTCACATGTCGATTATTTTGTAAGAAATATCAAAATATTTAAGTAATTTTCCTCCTTCCCGATTTCTTTGAATCGATATAAAATGAATTCTTAATTTAACCACATCTCGACACAATTTTTTTAATAGTTAGTTTTCTTTACAGAGTTGTTTGAAGGATTGTTTAGAGTTTATCACAGCCATGTCGAAGGCACGTTGCGTCCCCTATTGTATGCCAATTACTGGCAATTCACCAAAATGTGTCTCAAACAGAACAGTTCAAAGTTCGTGAAATTTTACATTTTTTAAATTGAAGTGTTTACATATTTTAAGAGGGTTCATTTTGATGATTTGGTATATATTGCATTAGAACTAGAATTTCATCACATTCCGTTGAAAATGTTATACATCGGTCATGTTTAAGAGATTTAATTTTACCACTTTAAAAAATGATTTTTAAAATAACTATCCGAGTAGAGTCTCTCCCGTTCATAAATACATTAAAACAAACAAAATTTCAAATATTTCAAAATGCTATGTTTAATTTCAAATTAGTTCAAAACGTTTTTGATAAATTTGTAAAATATCATAGTGATTAACAAACAAATGAAATTGCCCTATTTCAACGAACAAATCAGTTTAATGCGTCGGTTTATTATTGATATAGTAATACTTTAATACAGTAGGTGGTTTTTTTTCGCTTGTACGGGGACAAAAAGTGTAAACTTTTTACCCTAAGACGTTTTATTCGCCTGTTCTCGGGTTAAGATTTACCCTGTCCCGAATTTTGTTCGCTTGTTCCGGAGTATTAGGGTTACACTTTTTACTCCTCCTCGAAAGGAGGTGTAGAGGGAGTAATCTAGTTTTGTCGTCTGCTTAAATTTCGTTGCACGAAAATATGACGGGAAACTTTTTGTAAATAACCTTTAACCTTTAACTACTCCCTTCCTACTCCAACTCGTTTTTTTCGTCAAGACAGAATTGAAGTAAAATGACGTCATATGGCTACACTTTTTAACCTTCTCAAAAAACCCAGAACAGGCGAAAAAAAAGCACCTAGTACATCAAATGACAAAAGTTTTTAGTTGAAAATTCAACAACCCATTTTGTCATTTGGTCATTAATTTTTTTGTTGCTTTAGGGGAATCCTGTGACAAACTTCTTAAAGGGCGTCAAGATATTTGTTATTCCATATGTCCCAAGGATTGCACGTAATATTCAAATTGTTTTAAGTTTTCTTCAATTTATAGCTGAGATACAAAGTTTTTTCTTTGGATAAAATGTTGCATTAAATATAACCTCTGGTATTTCTGTCGCCCTCTGAGGGTTCCCATATTGTCCACTGCCTGCCATGGATTTTCACACCTGCGGCGCTGATAATCACTGATTGTGAAGGGAATAAAGGAAAATTAGGAAATTGATGGGGTCTTCCATAAAGAACGCGTTGGAAGTTCTATTCCCTTGAAACATGCTTGTTGAAATCACTTCTTTTATTTGGTTTTAAACGTTTTAGGCGTGGGGATAGCAAGCTTTAATAATACATTTCAAAGACTTAAAAGGTTTTCATTACCAAATTTCAAATTTGTATTTGAAATGTAATTTTTTAAAAACCCTGCAGTTATTTTTACAGCAAATGTTTAAAGTTTTTCGAGAAGTAGCGCGAAAATGGTGACATTTTATTCAACAAGTTTAATTTTCGTAAAGTGCTCTAGATGTTTTACGAGGTAAACCGTGCGGGAACACTAACTACCTGAAAAAGAAGTTACCATTTTGTAGGGAAAACTTCAATGGAGATTATAACGTCGTATTTTGAGAGATAGGTCTTCTATACGATAATACATCGAAATATTTTCGCCAAAAAAGACGATAGATCCGGTTGGATCTTAGATTTTTATGTGTAAATTTCATTTGTTATTTTTTAAGTTCATAAGTTTAAATTAAAACGCTGAGTTTTTGAGTTGGAATAAAAGAGTTTAAATTAACAAAGGTAGCGCCATCCGTTATGACAATAAAATATTACTTTTTTCTTGAAATATTTAACCGAGTACTATAATAATATCAAATGCATACGATAACTATTTTTGGATATAAGAAAATGAACTAAATATAAAATGATTCTTGTCTCATATATTTCAATTTGTTCTTAAGAACTGAATTATATCAGGTTACTGTTCAACAAGCGATTCTCCCTCCAAAGGTGAACATTTGTTGGTAATTTTTTTATATTTTTAATTCGCACATTTTTATTTTAATAGGAAAAAGAAAGATACAACAGAGAAACTCCAAAAAGGTATATTATCACATTTTAAACACCTCGAGATATGGTTAATCAGTCTTCTGAGTTCTTTGATATTCTAGCGACCAGGTGGACATGAGATTTGCAGAACTAAAGATATTTCTACGACCTTACAGTCACGCCATCTATCAACATAAATTGAAATTTTCTGTAAGATTATTTTTATAGTTAAATTTTTTATCTAATATATATTTTAGAAAGCTGGTGTGTTTGTCTGTCTTTCTCTCTGGCTTGCTATAGGCGGTAGCTCCTATGGCTTAGAGTATGCAAATTCTGCCTAATTGTATTTGTTATACAAAGTAAGCGAATCGCTCTTTTAATGTGTCCAATCTCGCAATCTAAAAACCTCCGGCTGCTGTTCCACAAGGTTTACAATTATTTTCACGTCTTTAGTGAATAAAGATTCAAAAAATTATTAGCCATATTGATTTTCATTGGCTTGACTGAGAGATTGGAAAACGCCGATTAGACAATTATTACCTTGAATTCTTCTAAATAACTGTAATTTACGGATTTCATCTTAGCATAAGTAACATAATAACCATAAATATAATACTACCTATTGTTTCAATGTTATTTTTTACCGAACCATTTTGGACACTGAATTTCTATCTCAACACTGACTTGAACTGAGTAGTATTTTATCATCCTTGGTATAAGTATATTTCGACGAGCATATTTTGACACTGGGGGCTCTGTACTGAAACTTTAACTTGATTGGACCACATCTCCTCTAGGCGATAATTTTTGTTAATTGTCATCCATATTGTTATTTACGTTAACTTTTTCTTGACTTGTGAATTTGAATTGTGTAGGTGGATTGAGTCGTAATCTTGCGTTATATGTCGTACACTTACGGATTGTGACTTAAGCTTGCAGATTGTGCCTTATCTTGAGGGTTGTGTCGTTCACCTGTAGATTGTGTCATACACTTCCAAATTGTGTCTAGACTTGCGGGGTGTGTCGTACACTTGCGTATTGGGTCTTATGCTTGCGGTTTGTGGGTAAAGCTTTCGAACTGAGTTTTAAACGTACGAAGTGAGCCGTACATTTCAGATCGTGTCTTAAGCTTTGGCATTTTGTCGTTTACCGGAGGATTGTGTTTTGAACTTGTTAGTCCTGTCTTACACTGAAAAACCTTAACGATAATTTACGCAAGATGTAACCGAGCTAGTGTGTTAAATTTTAATTTGATTTTTCCTTTAATCCTAGTCTATTGAAATATTCAGCACTGTTGGAGGGTACATGGGAATATGGTAATAAATCTTCTTTATTATCTTTTCATTGTGTGAAACGAGGAATTCATAAAAACCAATAGGAAGTGTTATTTTAGCATACCAAGCATATGCTCCATGATGGTCGGTGGTAAAACTTTGAAAGGATTTTATATTTATATTCTGTAGCAGGATCGTCTGTTTGCAAACGCTATTGTTTTATTCGCGCTAATAATAATTGATATTATAGTTCCTATTCAACCCTGATTGTTCCCACTTTATATCTAAATCGTTACCTTCATTATTTGCTACCATAACCATGATGCAGGACACAAAACGTTTCCTTAACGTACCGCCGGTTTGGTAAAGAAAGTAGTAAACTCAAAAAAACCTTATGCTAAATACAAGGTGTTAAAGTTAAGTCAATAATACAGGGTCGTGGTCTGTGTCCCAAATATTTTAAAATGTCTACTGAATACCGGTCGTAAAATGCTTCGTTTCCTAAAAAATCCAGTACACAGCCTTCAAGCTGAAGAACTTAATTCTTCCTTGAACCATTTTTTAGTAAAGTGATTAGTTTTTTATAAGGAAAATGATTAAATTTATAACAAATGGCCGAAGACCATTAGTGTATTTTTAAGTAAGGTAATACAAGCTATTTTGAAGTATTGATTCTGTTCTAAATAAAGATAAAAAAATGTTCATCACGAATGATTTCAATATCAAAATTAAAGATACGAATTTCGACAATTGCACAAACGGGCTAAAGGAAACGGTTTTGAAAATCTAAGTTTATACGAGTGTCAGCCAGACGGACTTTCGAGGATGTTTACGCCTAAGAGACAACAAAAAAAAAGCAACCAGCTTAAGCTCGGAAAAATATATTTAAAAATATATTAAAGAAAAATATAGTTATAAAACATTTGGTATAAATATAAATATTCTCGATTAATTTCAAATTTTAAAATAGAAAGATAGCGTAACTTTTTTTTACCACATACTGTCTACGTCATAGATAGGTTGATGTTTATTGGTTGCTACTAGAGCGAGCTGGAGATAGAATTTTTAGGGGATTACAGGATAAATTTTACTCCCATAGCTTTCTTTTGATCCGAGTATCCCGCTTTCGCACGCTTTAAGACCCTCATTCGATGGAAAGATAAGCCACTTTTGTTGTTATTATTACTGCAGGAAGGAACTGCGCAATACACTGTGGCGCCCTTGGTCTTCGGTGTTGTAATGACTACGTATAAGAAATAATGATATAATTTATAAACAATACCTGGTTATCGATTTTTTCTTCAATTTCTACTTTGAAAATAATATTTTTACACGTAGCCGGCTCGTGAAGTCGTGATTCGAGAATCTCGAACCACGTGGTCCGCGAGAAGAAAGTAAAAAAAAAGCGCTTACAAATCCTCTTCGCGATAGTAGAAAAAGACTACTGGAAATTCCCAGCCGCTCGAGCGCGCCGAAGTTGACCAAATTCATGACGTCATCAATCTGTGAAGTTTTGACGCCGCTATTGAAATACCATTATTTTACATTCAAATTTTAACTAAATACTAATTGAAAGTGCTAATATGTATATGTATTCGGATTCAGGACTTAAAAATCTATCATAACGTGTTAGCCCAAGAACAAAATTTTAAATTAATCTGAGTTGGCACTATCTCTTTAACCCAATAAATAACGACGAAACTTAAAGATAATCCCGGTACAACTGCGAGGTAAGTTGGGAGCAGTAAGGTGGTAATCACGTTATGGTAAGGTGAATTGTAAATGTATACGAATTCCACACATACCACTTTCAAAAGTGCAAGCTTAAAACGAAGTTGACAATCGTCGTCGAATTAACTTTTGGTATGTATACAGAGAAGGCGTTGAATTTCAGTTCTTCAGTATGCTGCTAACAGCCGATGACGGAATATTTAATTTTCATAAACATCACCAGTGAAGCCAAGTTACTCTCATCCCACATGTCTTAGGTTTCACCAACGGCGGTTTAGTCGAAACGTCGGGTGTGGAATTGCTGGCGATCTATTAATTGGAACTTGTACTATTTATCTCTTATTTATTGTAATTTTAATGCATTCGGTTCGATCAACCATATCTTCCATATCAATTATTTCCTACCAACTATAAATGGTGAGGTTCATCTACGTTTTATGTTAAAACTTTACCCGAGTTACTTGATGACGTGGTATTTGTGGCATGTAGTTCTTGCACGACGGATCTTTAGCCTATTTTAATCGTCAAGTTTCCTTTGAGGTGTATAGGACATTGAGGAGCAGTTGAATGGACGGCCTGATCTCTAGATAACCATTATTATAATCAGATTGTCTAATTCCCGAGGCAAAGGATGACAAAATTAGCGAATACGTAGATTAGTCCATTATGAAAAGGGGTAAAATAGCTAAACCCTAAACAAATTTGAAGAAATATAAAAACTTAAAAATAGTTCGTACCCAAGGCAGCAACCTTGCGGATTTTTATTTCTCCTTGGGTTATCTGAAGGGTTTGGTGTACAAGCCAGAAGGACGTGATCTTAATGATTTGCGACAACGCATAATTGGAGTCGGTGAGACTGACCTTAACACGCTTGGAATTTTGAACGATTACGTGAATCATTTGTGCAACGGGATCCCTTCCGTATTTAAGTCGGATGTGGTCAATTTGATCCATAATTGTAATTTTTCTAAACAATTGTTACTCTGCGTTTTCTGGAACGTCTTGCATTTATTCCCGAGCACTAGCTTGTCGTAGTTGTCAGCTTACTCTTAGCCGTCTATCTACGGTCTTGACCGTCCGTCGATCTGGCCCCTGACTTGCTTGTATCTGCTCCTGACCATTTCCTTGGGGCTATCCGGATTACCAAATTTTGAATAATTTCCTCTTAGCAGATGGTCGGAATTTGTATCTTTTATTTTTATAACTCAAAGCATTCGTGACGACAAATTTATCTTTGTCACTTTATTAGGAAACGTTTCCAAACTTTAAAATAGCTTGTATCCCTTGTCAGACCTATTTTACTTCTAAAAGCTTACTCATTAACTTTTGCTACTTGTTTTATTTTTTTGCTTTAATCATTAAAAACCACTGATGATATTATAAAGAATAAAGTTTGGCAGTTTTCGGGTTTTTCAGTTAGTTTTTTGGAAGTTCATATCTTTGAAACGAAGCCACTATATGTCGCATGTTCAGAAAACACCTTTTCATTATTGAAAAATATTTATCCGTTAGACCCTTTATATCAGCAATTTTTTTAAGCATAAGATATTTCGAAAACAGTCAAGGCAAAAATTTACGAATCCAAGTTGAGTTTTCGAATTATTATATCGATTAACGATGTATCATTATTCTTGCTCAAAAACGCAAAGTTGATAGTTTAATTAACCAGCCTTAAACTTTTTCATTAAATTTGTAAGACAATCGTGCGTTGTTCATTATTAGGAATTTAAATCCCTCAGGCATTAATAAAATTTTCGTGTACATTTTCAGGTTGGGTCTTTCGATTCCGTTGATATACGACATCGCATTTCATGTCCTCTTGTGGTTCAAGATAATTATTGAAGCTTCGATTCGGAAAATAAGATGCGCCAAGAAATCAAATATTTATGCTCCTAAAAAATATTCACAATCACGAAACGAACATTTAGGTTTCAAAAATTAATGGTCAGTGAAATGCAGCAAACAAATTTGTCAGTTAATTTTTCCGCAATGATAACCCCGCCTAATTATAGTCTGCTTGTGTAAGTGTGCCTCTACGTACCTCAGAAATATATTTACGAACTTAATAATTTTTTCAATTTGGTGTTCATATTAATTTCCAATTTTTACGAATGTATATGATTTTAAGTTGTGTATTTTGTAATAAATAAATATTTATTATCTTTGCACCATAATTTTTAAATTGCGACCATGTAGAAGAAATAAAACATTAAACACCTTTTAAGATTAGGCCCTAAATGGTCGTTTCCCTGTCTTTAATATAAAGTGAATTCGCAAAAACTTACAATTTTTAATAAGAATGTATGTAATTGGCAAGGTAAACCACACTATTGAATGAAGAGTTTGCTTTTTTAAATAGATTCGATTTTCAATTAGTTTTTAAAGTTGTTCTTAACAGACCTATTAAGTGAAAATACCTTGTTCATTTTTAAATACCCCCGCATGGATGCAAACCTGGTGGTGGCCATATAGGTCCGTCATTTTACTACGCGTTCTACGATTTGTATTTGCACTTCGGTAAGGGGTTTTCCCCCGAGCTCTTCGGTTTCCCCTTCCATAAAAACTTGTCTAGGTTAACGGTAATAGTTAGTGTAGGGAGCTATTGGCTCGATTTCGTGGCATGCAGGGCTTGCCACCACCCTCCTACGCATTGTAACCCGGCCACCTGAATTAAGGGCTTCAAAAGTCGCATGATGACTTAGGCCTAGGGTGGTGCCTTGGGTATTAGCCTAGCTGATTATTATTTATTATTATAATCGGAATTGTCCATATTCGAGAATCAAATTTACAACGAATTAAATGATTGATCTAGAGCTTGAATTTTTATCTCTAAGGTTATCTGACAGAGCAATCACGACCATATTTAAAAAACTTAATACGGTTATTCGGTCATATCATATTCAGTGTTCAAAAATATGGTTGTATCGTTTATCCGCCATTTTTGAAATAACTGCCTAACCGGCGTTTTCCAATTTCTCAATCAAGCCAATGGATATCGAAACGGCCCAAACATTTTTCACAGAAACAACTTAGGGTTGTCTTCAGTACTGAGAAAGTGTTCAGCAGAAATAAAATTAAAAATGATTTCTCAATGTCTACATTTACAATGATAAAATAATAAGGAATTGAATCTGAACGGAGGTTTACGCCCAAAAAACACACAATTAACGCAGAATGTATATTTCTAAGATGTGTACCTAATTTTTCTTAAGAAACACGAAGCATATAGTTATTTTCTTTTACTTATTTTTAAAGAATATTTCAGGATATGTCACAATTGTGTTATTTATAAGAAAATATTACAACTGTCTCGGATTTAATTGAAACTAGTATTGAATTTCTTTATTTTAAAAGTAAAACAATTTATTAAAGACTATATTGCTACATAATTTCATAAAATAACTCCACTTATATAAATTAAGACACGGCAAAAATTACGGGAATCCACTGTTTTGCTGACCTTTAGCGATGGACTGTATTTCGGAATCGGTTAACTGGCACGAGGAATATCGAGTAGCGCAGTTCCAGCTGAAATAACTGCTTGAAGCTACGTTCTTGTAATAATTGCCCGCTCCGTTAGAGGCATCCGGCGTGTACATACTAAAAAAACAAAAGGCATTCGTTCATAAACGCATACAAGGATCAGAACTACAGGATAACACGCTTTGCCGAAAGAAATGATTTACTATTATACGTCAGTGCTTTTTGGTAAATTCTGTACAAGTTTGATCTGATTGTAACCCAAATATTATCAGATAATTCATACTCCATATCAATAATAATTATATTTCCCGGAAATTATCTAAAACTGTCGAAAATATTCAAGTTTTCCTTTAATAAATTAAGACAAAAATAGTTAATTCTATGGAAAAGCTATTAAAAATAAGACTTTTCCGCATCTTTATTTCCAGATCTATTGACTTAGTATTTCTGTAAAATATTTATTTACCAATTAAATTATTTTTCGTATTGTGCCAATAATCTTTCCAAGATCTTATGTAATTTTCAAATCGAGTAGGAGCGCTTTTCTAAATGGTCCGTGAAAAGACCCATCTCGGCACCTCCCACTTTGGGAACCATCCCTTGTTAAAAGGTGTTAGATTTTTGGTTTATTTTAAAGGGAATATAACCTCAGGTATTTGGTGTGGAACACCAAAGTTTGCAGCTCTGGCCTATCTTGCCTTCGGTTTTGGAAGTAGTTGGCGCCACTGTGTACGGTAATTTGAAAAATTTAAAGGGAGCCTTCCATAAAGAAAGCTTTGCATGTTATATCCCCTTTAATAAATTATTAATATCAACGCCAACTTAAAATCCTACAAAAACCAATGATTTACTCACAAGAAAAAACGCTGAACTTTATATCCATAATCACCAAAATTCCAAGGCCTGGAAATAGCTTCGCAGATATATCGTGAAAGACAAGAATCAGTGTCTTTAGAGCGCAAGTACTGGAAATAGCCGACCCAGTCGTCGCTCCTCTTGGCGAGAGCTGGCTGTAAATTTTCGAAACCAAACGTAGAAGCTGTAGCGCCGTGATTATTGACCCAACTGCCCGTTGTAGAAAGCGACGGCATTGAGGTTGCCATTGCCGTCTGGTTTGTAATTGAGGTTTAGTAAACTTGTTTTAAATTTTACTTACATCACAGGATACATAAGTAATGCCAGGATAAAACATTTTTTTATATAATTACCGTATTTGATAAAATATCGCAACACGTATCATCGAACCATGACGCCACGACGATAAAGAATAAAATATAGTTTAAAAACATCCCAATGCAATAAAACTGGCAAATACTTTATAACATGTTTTAAACAACCTTGCGGAAACATAACAGTTCAATCAATAAATAGTTGAAAAGGTTATCGTGGCTATTTATAGACAAACAGTAAAATCAATACGCATAGCTTTGACCCTTGGCCTTCGCGGGTCATCTGATAATATTTCAATTTTTTATATTTGCCAAGGAGATAAATAGTATTTTTTTTCCATGATTTGCAAAGATCTATTTCAATCATGATAAAACAAGTTGGCAAGCCAAAATATACCTCTCCTCGGTAGAATTGTCCCTAGTGGTATTAATTTCTCGAGATAACCCTTAAAGATATATCTCCGCAATTTAGAGTTATTTGTTAAAAATATTAACCCATTTCTATCCCGCCCGGTATAAAATTTTAATTATAATTAAAATAATTGAGACGAACGACCAATTTTAATTTATTCAGAATATCATAAGTTAAGTAGTTACAACAGTAAGTTAGACGTACTATAACAATGCACAATTGAATTAAACCCTTTTACAGAACAAGTTTATCAGTTAAATATAATACGAAGCAAATTTTAATGAAAGAAATATCTACAGAGGCTTTTTGGAATTACTCGCTTACGAAATACTTGCCGCATCTTTAACGCTCATTTTATTTCAACACTCGCCCTTGATGAAGATACCGTAGATATCTGGTAGTGGACGACTCGTTCACTTCCTGTTGACGTTGTGACGCATACCACATGAAAAAGACCAATGCCGTCCAATTTCCAATATCATATAATGACTCGCACACCCAGGAAATCATTGACTGCGTTAGAAATCGTAGATATCCAAATATCCACACCAAATGTATTTACAAGAAGCAAAAACCTTACCATCAACAAAGCACAGAGAGCCACTTGACTAACCGCCACCTCTTAAAGCAATTAACGTTAAATTATCTCCTTTGAATTAACAGAACTATATATAGGTCGTTAAGAAAGTGGACCACCCACAGGGTCTACCCTTTAACCCTCTAATCTCGGCTGACTGCGCTAAAACAAGATTTAACCTTTAAAAAATACCAGATTAGGCCTTCATAAATTCATTAATAAAAAAAGACTTTATTACCTATTATGCTTACGATGCCTGTCTTAATTTCAGTGAATCTAAGCAGCTATCGGTGGTTCTGTGGTAGAGCGCTCGACTGCCAAGCCGAATGGTCTGGGTTCGAAACCTGGGTGGCGCATTTGTTTTTAATCAATAGCGAAATGCTAAGTTAGAATTTCTTCGATGCAATAATTTCAATTTCAATTCTATTTCAATTAAACCAAAATTTCGTACTCTATTAAATACGCTTCCGATAAAGCTGAAGGTCTAATTTTCAATAAGGCGTAACAAGTGTCGGTGGTTCTGTGGTAGAACGTCCGCCTGTCAATCAGGAGGTCTCGGGTTCAAATCCCGCCCGATGCGATCGCAAATTGATACTAAGACGAATACCGTGTACAACTGGTGGAAACCCTGCCATTGGACGTTGAGAGGTAGCATTACACTCAGCACTCGGTCCGTCCCAAAGTCATTAAGAAGAAGTTGGAGAGAAAACGCCCATATAAACACAACAGACTCAACATGCACATCCATCAGAACACAAACACAACAAATTCAACACTCACAACCTACGCATAAACATTACAAAAACCATAATACACCAAACCGTCACGACGGTGAGCGAAAAAACACCATCCAAACCAAACCGCAAATGCATCCGTTAACGCTCACCGTCACACGGTGGTTTTGCCAACCCTTTGAGAAACTGCGTACGCAGTGATTACACTTTGCACCGAAAATGCGAACGCGTTCGCAGTCCTGACAGACAGACACACCCACAGACCCACCCACAGACCCACCCACAGACAGACACGGTCGTTGTATAACCCCTCCTAGGGGACTTTGTCCCCTCGGAGAGGTAAAAAGGCCGCGCAAGGTCTAGCGTATTTGATGTCAAGTAGCGTGATATGCGGGCTTTTCTTTACCGAGAGTTACAAACATGCCCTAATAGAACTAGTTCATATTTCTAATTTAAGACCTTGCCCATGGTTTGATTTCACTACGTTCATGGGCTGAGACATTAGGACGTAGTGTTGGGCAAAGTACCTTGAGGTTTTTCGCCAGATTTCATATATTTTTGTAGTTCCAGAATATTAACCACTATTCCACCCCGGTAGATTTATAGTTAAAATTATACTACAGTTATAAGCATATTTGTGTCGGGAAATTTATTTGTAAAAAAACACAAATTCCCATAAGAAACTACAAACAATCATCCCGACACTTTGGGAAATTTGGACCCAGACCTCACTAATACTTACATTGGAAAAACCACCAACGGTCAAAATATTTCAAATAAACCAGGACAAAGGTATGAAAGACCGTTTTTAATGGAGAAAAACGCGGTACTTCGGCACATATGCCTTCGAGGCGAAAAGAAAACTAACAATTAGAGGTTTTAAGAAAATTACAAATTGGATACACAGCGTGCGCGAGAACCACGCGACAACGCGTATAAAATAAAAGTGAATGAAATGGAGAATAGGGAGGGGGTAGTTTATAAATGGAAACTAAAAAACGTACAAAAATAAGTATTGTAGAGAACAGTAAATTTTAAAATTTAACAAGGATTTAAGAGCGCGCGTAATTCAAACGTATATTATATAAAATATAAGGGACATTACATTTCTTCCTTAACCAAAGAAAATTTTTAGAGAAAAAAAAACCATGTAATATAAATAGACATAGATCTGCGTAAGTTTATTTGTGACCGTAGCGTTTTCTCGGCTTCTTTCCCCGTTGGCTTGGTGGTGCTCTGTGAGATCGAGTGACCATTATCGTCCGCTCTCTATCCCACAGCTATGCGCGAAGTGGGGGCTGGTCGAACCATTGCTGCGCCTTTCATCGGGATGAGTGGCTTGTGTCGAGGGTGCGACCATCAGTAGTAGGGTTCTACTACCCATGCTGGGTTTGTCACCTGTTCGGGCTTGTGTACGCTGGCGTAGGGCATTCTGATGAGACCCCCGGTGTAGTAGGCTTTTTGATTCGCTAGGAGCACCGGTATATAAATTTCTGACCACATGTGTCACATATTTCCAAAAGGAAAACTGAAAAAGCAAAGGTGTTTTATGTCCAAGGTTTTTTTAAATAAAGCCACGTTTTTCAGTACAGTGTGAATAAAGATTGAACAGCGATCTCAGAAGAGGCTTAGAGGGAAGTCTTAACTGATAATTTGGTGTCAGTATCATTTGAAACGTGATATTAACCTAATATCAAGTAAACAATTGACGGTCGTTGTTTCTGCTTAGTTCGGTGCATTCTAGATGGTAAAAATAATATATACTGATAGACGGACAAATTTTATAAATATAGAGTAACCCACTCACATAGAGTGGAAGGTTATCAGCGAAACTTGTAAACACTTTTTGTACGCAATGTCTTGTTTTCAAGGCGTGAAATAAACAAGGTGACCAAAAGGGTCTGGGACGGTGAGCGGAAGATCAAGCGATCGAATGGTGATCCAAGGAATCGAAGGAAAGCACCAACCGATGGAAAAAATGTAAATGTTTTTATTTAAAAAAGGTAAGAAGTTTCAACAAATCGAAATAATGATTTTTTATATAGTGAAGGATAAAAGGTTTCAACGGATCGAAGAAATATGTTTTTAATAGTAAAAATAGAAGGTTTCAACGGATGCAAAAATATGTTTTAAAAAGACGGTTTGATTAAATAAATGCACTTTCGTGGACTCTACTTAAAAAACCAGTTGTAAAATATTTTAAATAACTCAAGTCTCGTTACCAGTAGGATGGAAATAGCTCATGATTATTGCTACATAATAATTTAGGTCTTATGGGAATTTACATTGATTCCCATGATGAACTGACCCCGTTCTGGGGGTCACACCCGACCGTGAAAAAATAAAAACTTACACAAACTAGAGAAATTCTAAAAACACGTTTTAACACATGTTGACTACTCAGTAACACACAATGATATCCGCACCGGGTGCCACTCGTCATAGCTACGTCACTGTACGTTACCCTATTTATAAATTTCGCATGGATAATGGTCATACCTGGAATGGTTGACTTATAGAGGAAATTCGCATAATGTTTTCTTGCCGCGCTATTCTCGTCGCATACCTTATGCAAGTTTTGAGATGCCAGCGACTGACTGTAAATTATTATACCCGATGCCAGGGGTTAAAAAGCAATGCTTTTAGAAGTTTCTGGTAAATCGAATATATCGAATCTTCCCAATTAATCTTAATTCTTGGAAGGTCAGTGAGAATGTGGGTTTACTCACGGTAAACTTTGACTTTTCGTCATATAGTTCCAGGACGTAGTACCCTCTTGTGATTGGCACTTTTGGAATTTAGAAGATGGTCCTAGAAAACCATCAACCCTAGTTCTCGGGGGGCCCCCACGCCACGGGGTCTGCGGGGGCGCTATTTAAGCCACTGAACGTTCGATTTTGTAATGAATTTGATAAGATTTATCAAAGTAGTTTACTTATAACAACAAAAAATTCCCCTGTGACCCTGCATTTGCATTTTTACTCTGACGAATTCCGAGTAGTTAACACGTTACGTTCAAAGTGGGGTAAACATAAAACTCTTGGATGCTTTTTTTGGCTTTTCTCAAGCGTTAAAATAAGTTCCGCATTCGTCTTGAAGACCTTCATCTCGTTCGCTTAGCTAGGAGTGAAGATGTTAATACATTCGTTTGGAAGAAAATTTTGTAACATATTTTTGTTGATTTAGACCCGAGGGGTCGGACATTTGTCATTATTTTGTACGGGATTTCGTAGAGATTTGGGCGATTTTATCATTACTTTTTGAAGTGATTTTGGGATTTCAATGTTAATTTACCATGTAGAGAGAGTTGAAAGATTTTGTGATTTTAGACAAAGTGTACGGGATTATGGTAAATGTCCGACCCCTCGTTTAGACCTTTTATGATGGATTTTATGTTAAAGCTGGCGATAAACTCGGCCAATGTAAAAGCTTTGGCTTTTGTCCAGTATTTATTTAAGGTCTTATCTGTAGATTTTACATAGTTGATAAAACAGAAATTTCGGAAACGTATAGTACCAGAGATGTCATCATTACAACCGTAGAACGCCATAAATATAATTTTAGCTTCGCAAAAAACGACGAAAAGAACGGAATATTATATAAAATAAAAAAATGTAAGCCCACTCATGAATTTGAACTTTTTTGACCTCCAGATTCCATGCATGATGCGCTTGAAGAAATAATACCATTTGTTATAATGGGAAATTTTAAGTTTTTATTAAATAACCAAAATGTTTCTCTTCAAGAATTAAATAAGTTTTAACGGATTTTTCATATAACAACTGTGTATTAAAAAAACTTTAAAAACTAATCTGAAACGCGATATAAGGTAAAGGTAATTTATAAGGGACCCACGAGGGAAATGTTTAACTTATTGAGACTTTAACCTCTTATTTGGTTTCATATAATTGACATAACGGCGGTTTAATGGTCTATTTATCTTCTTCCACAAAGGTAAATGTGATATTTTTTCTAAGAAAAACTTCGTCAAGAATCTTTTGCTAAATTATAATGTTTAATTGAAGGTTTTTTTAAGAACATTTCGGGAAATTTTGGTCAAAAAGCTTTTTTTCCCAAAACTCCACTATCTTATATATATGCATTATCCTAACTATATCCGAAAGTTTGAGCCCTTAATATCATTCTGATGCATGATAATGGAAACCAATCATTTATATTTGAAAACTGATTCTACAAACACAAAGAATTTTAAAAACGCAACGAAAACATTGTCTGAACGCCATCAAATGTTTGAGTGTTTCAATTCGATGAAACAGTTAAGTATTGGTTTCAAAGAATCAAGTTGAAGAAATAATTGAAATTATAATGACTTCCTCAATCACTTTTTTCACTCATTATGGATTTCTTATAAATGAGCATCGAATATTTTCTTTAACTTAAGCTATTTTGGGTCTAGTGATTTACCGAAAAGGTGCCATTTTAATTACAGACCTTGAGAACGATGACATTTCCTATTTTACTAAAATCAATTATATTTTTGTTGAAATTTATACACTTTATCTGTGGGGTAAAATAAAGTTGAGTTTGAACCAAGCAATATGCGTTGCAATTTTTTTAAACCTGGCAAAGAAAAACATTACCATTAACTTAAAAAATATCATATTAATCAGTAAATGTATAATACGGATCGAAATAAAGCGTGGTTAATAATTGTAAATGCCAAATTTTTCCAATAGTAATGATGTAGTTTATAACCGTGTTTATACAACTAAAACCTTCTTTCGGCAAGAATAGTATAAAATTTCACTCTTCTCACACCATCAATACACTCTTTATTCTGCGGAAAATGATGTAAAAACCTTTAAATCATATTTTTAGAGTGTACGGTTTATTGGAACCAGATGTTTCACGCCCAAATCATATAGCGACTTATTATGCCTTTAAACAGGTGGCCGGGTTACAATGCGTAGGAGGGTGGAAGCAAGCCCTACATGTCATATGAGCCAACCACTCCCTACACAAATTATTACCTTTAACCTCTACAAGTTTATATGGAAGGAGAAACCGAAGAACTCGGAAGAAAACCCCTTAAACCACTGGGGAGGGAACTTGCACATTCAACGCATAAGGAGCTCTTCAGAGTTTTCACCCAGTGCCACAAGTTGGGATCGAACCTGGCTCCTCTTGCTGCGAGGTGAAAGCACTAACCACTCCGCCACCCCACCTTAATATCATTGCTATTTTAAATTATTTTCGCTAAACAATACCTTGCTATAAATAATTTTGGCTCTAATCGATCGTTTAGGCCTTTTTTGCCAATTAGGGGTGTAAAGGTTTTTGAAGTTTCACTAAACATATAAAAATATAATGTTATTTATTAATTCGTTATTAATTGCAAGTATACTGTCATTAATTATCACCTTAACGGCACCTAATGAAATATTTTGTATAATCATGAACAAAAACTGGTTTTTTGAAAACGATTCGGTAAATGACACCAAATATGAACATGATAAAATATCCAAGATTAAAAATATATCATGTTTAAAGTTAAAGTTAAAAAAGGTAACGCTGATTTAAATCACTTAACCCTCGTGTAAACTAGAACCATTTGGAACTAAAATAAGCTAATGAATTTATTCGTAAAATATTCAGAGAGCCATTATGGAGACTAATCCCATAAACTTTGAAAAAAAATTTCAGAAATAAAGTTAAGTTTATGAAGACCTAAATTAATTCGATGCAAGACCAGCATATAAAAGTGATTGAATCTTCTAAGCTTGTGGTATGGAAAGGAAAACAGCTGAAAATCAACGAAGCGATATGGCAAAACAAAACTATTGGAAACGAAAGGGAAATAAAGATTTCGCTATAAAGATAAAATAATATATATCGAAAATATTCTAATATATGTACATATTTAACTTATTATAGTTGATTTCCTTTATATTTTATATATTCTAAAATTAAGAAAATAAATATTACTTCTACATTCCTAAAATATTTTTAAACATTATTAGTGTTTAAAACATTTTGATCAAATCTAATTTAAATATTAACTCATTAGAAATTCCACAAATTAAATATATATCTACCATAATGTTCAATTCACACACTTTTAGTTTTTGAATTAATAAAATAAATCTCAACGACATATATATTACTTACATGCGTGGGTTGCTTACAAGTAATACTGTCATTGAAATGTTCGGCAAAAACATCATAGCCACCTGCTCTGTATAATAGAAATGACTATGTCGTTGAAAAGCATTTTGCGGTGAACAATTATATAGGTTTGATTAAAATACACGTTATGCTGTCACTTAAATATATCAACAACATGTCAAACGAGATAAGAAAAATTGTTCCTTGTTTTCGATGACTATTTAAAGTTCTGTCGCTTTGGTCCTCGTTTGTTGAAAAGTATGATGTACGTGTTCGCTATATTGGTTTCGCTAGTTGCTGGCTGCTTTGGTACGTATATTTTTAAAGGCTTTTAAAAGTTAAAAATTCCATCTCAAAAAACCATAAAAGCAGACTGTTTGTATAACAATACAAAACCCAGTTCTTCGATCTGGTTCTAAGTTTATTCTTGTAAATTTTTAGGGCTAAGAAAAGATCTATTAAAACCGTTTCAGATGACTGTTATTAAACAAAATATTTATATGATTTAAACAACAAACAATCTTGGAGTAAGAAATGCATGAAATTACTGGTTGGTTCGATTAATGAAAATAAAGAGAGGTGAAAAATCTGGGTGAAATTTGGTTTAGTCAAACCAACAATACTTAGCTGGAAGGGTTTTTTTTTGATGTTCTGGCAACCACAAACATAACAAACGAAATGTTGAAAGAAAATTAAGATTCCTTTATAGATACCTTTGATGACTCTTTGTGTGAATGTTGAATTTATCAATGTATGAATAATGTCATTTCGATATGAAAATATCACCCAAAGACTCATCAAAAGTATTTTCAAAAAAATATTATTTCTTGGTGAATTTTTCATTATATTTTTAGATCTAAATGATGTTTTAAGTAACTGGCAAATTGAATCTTTGTTGACCTTTGTCCCTTCTTATCTCTAATATAACTAACTACAAACGTATAAAGGACTGGTTTTTGTAAGATATAGGTGAAAATTGATTTTGAACTCAAGCCATCGAAAGTGGTTAAGAACGGCATTTTGCTAGTTTTTTTAGTAAAACAAAAATTGCAAGCGTGCATCCTTGCGAAAATGTTTGACCAAATTTTTTTCAAATGATTTTTTAAGAAATTGGACCGATCAAATGGGGATGAAAATTTGTTCAAATATTTTTTTTCAAATCTAAACTGAAAACATTCATTATCTGAACCGCAAGAGTTGATCTTATAATGATCAATCTTGTATCAGATTTTCATCAAATGAAATATTAAAAAAAAATATAATTGTGATCTTGCTTTGTTCAAACTTTGATCTATTTTCGATTAAATATATATATATACTAGGTTTAAATTTAAATTTTACTTTATATTTATTTTTCGTACTACGTGTTCAGCAATAACAATTAAAATTTGTAAAAAAATATTAAACTCAATAATTATTTTAATTTGAAAACCAAATTTTCTGAATCATTTAAAGGCATAGGTTTTTTTCTGCCTGTCCCCCTTTAAATTAACTTAGTGGAGTACAAATACCCTGGTGGTAGGCCAACCGCTGAACATTTTGGCCTAATTTAAAGGGGGACAGGCAGAAGAATAATTAAGTTATTGAGCCCAATTTTACCGCTACTAAATATATTGATAAAAATAAGATTCATTCACTTAATTATTACGGCTACTTTGAATTTGGATGCACGCTGCACCGGCCCGCAAAATTATTTTTAACTTCTTCCAAAACACATTTATTTCTAAAAAAGTTGTAATATCAATAAAAGTAAAATTTATTCAAATTCCGAACATATGTTATTTTAACAAGTTAAAGATTAGCATATAAATCAAATTAATTAAAATTCTGATCAAATTGAATTTTTTCACACAATTCTATCAAACTTTTATCAAATTGTATTTGCTAAGATTATATTTGGATCAAATGATAATTGATCATATTTTGATCTAATGACATTGGATCAAGTAAGATTTCGATCACTTGAGATCAAAGTTTGATCAAAAATATTTTACCAAACAATATTTGAAACAAATAACATTTGTTTTGATCTAACTTTTATCAAATTTACAAAATTTGATCAACTATTTT